>NC_142647.1:48800378-49103409 GCF_053813885.1 Theobroma cacao
TAGCCACCTCCTCACTGTGTTGTTTAATCTGAGCCAATGTAGAATTGGCATGCCTTTGTACTAGAACCTCTCCAATCTCAACCACGTCCCAGAGATCAAATGCTTTAAGATACGATCTCATTTTAACCACCCAGAAAGGATAATTGACTCCAGAGAAAATCGGTGGAGCTGTAGCACCGAAGCCTGCAATAGCCATCTTCGATGTTGACAAAGCAGCAACAAGCAAAATCACAGGTCCCTCAAGAATTCAGCTCTGATACCATGTAGAGAAATGGAGGATTGACTGAATAAGAAATACCAGAGAAACAGAGGACAGAGAGAATAAAGAAAAAGAAGAATTTTTTTTAATATTAAACTGTACTTAAGATATTTTATTTTCAACTCAACATTTATACAAAAATATTTGAATTCAAATCCAACTACCCTCAGCTAAGATGTAGCCTCAAGAATCACACAAAACAAACTTTCAGTCGACTCTTAACAAACTCAGCTGACCAACACAATGATCAAAACAAACATTTAAAAAAGATGAACAAAACGACAAGCTTACAAGTCGTTTAGAACCAAGAAACTAAAACGACATGAGAGCAAGTCGTACAGAAACATTAAAAACTAAACGATGAGTTTCACAATTCTTGGTTAATAATTGTGAAACGATGACGCTTTGACTTTCTGTTTAAACTCTTCCAACTAGCCGTTGCTTCCTTCTCAGCTTCCAACTGCTCCTTGCTACTCAACTTGCTCCAGCTTATTTCTTCAACCAGTTTCAGATCACTTTTCAACATAGTTTTGTCATTGCAATCAAGCTTTTGAAACAATGGTTATTTGGAAGATTAGGTGAGTTAGAAGTGATCTTCAGTGTTCTTGCACATGGAGGGGATCTGATCTAAGAAGTCAAAGTATTGTATTCTACTCAAGCTCACTGGAGCAAAGCTTAGCTTAGCATTAGATTAGTGTTCTGTTCCAATTTTTTATTTTGAGCCATGGGTGTGTTGTAAAAAGGTTGAAATTCTAAACAAGATCCAGGGATCAATCAAATTCAACATTCATCATTAATGGTAGTTCCCTCTCTTAGGAGATACTCTCTTAAATGTCAAGATTTTTGTTTGCAAACAACACTTGGGTATGCAAGTGGCACCTTCTCGTGACCTCTTTTAGGAAACAATGACATGAAATCGACACAAACTTCACAATCCAGACCTTGTTTCCTTTACAAGCTTTAAAAGGTGTAGGTGACATTATTGAGTTCAGGAAAAATGATAAAATAAGTGCTTCTTCCTCCACTTGATTTATATTTTAATGTCCCTATCTATCATATAAAATGTTCAAGTTTATGACTTTGATTCTTAATTAGAATCAAGGTTTTAATAAAAATTATGAGCAATAACTATAAACGATTCATGCACTATTGATTTAATTATTTTTTGCATTTAAATGGCATGTCTTTTAAAAATTTAAATTTAAAAAATTACATTTCATCGGATGTGGAATGAAGTATTACAACCTCATCTATTCACATTTTCGACATCCTCGTCCAAAGCCGTACATCACAATCACAATAAAAATTCACTCTGAATGACCAAAATCTCACTAATATGATATGAAAACTTATATCTAGTTAACACATGTTCTGATATCAATTGTAACAACTTAAATTCAATTACCACTTATCCAATAACTTTTTAACCCTAAATCACAATCTTGAAAAACTTTAATATCACATCTATATGGAATTGACACATACTTTGATACCAATTATAACAACTTAAATTTAAGTACTACTGATCTAATAACATTTCGACTCTAAATCACATAACACTTATAATCCGTAATAGACTTAGACCTTTATATATCCCAAGAGAGATGAGATATCAAATAATCAAGATAATTTGTTTTCATTGCTTAGATATTAAATTATACTTCATTTTTCACTTATTTATCTCAAAATTTGGTTTAAATTCTCAAGTCTTTATACAGTATTAATTTTGAATTTAACAATCTAAACTGCTAATTATAATCTTAATTATATGACTTGATTAAGTGAGATCTTGAGGGTAATTTTAATTTTCTTTTCTTTTTTTTTTTATAAGAAGGGATTAGAAGGAACTTTGAAATGAAGAGCAGGAAAAGGCATAGAAGGCAGCAACGAGCATGTGCCTCCTCGCATCACTCTTTATCACGCGGGGTGTCTTTGCCACCACATATAAACACCACTTTGTCTTTTCCTTTTCTTTCTTTACCTTTTGGTTGGTTTAATTTTCCTCTTTCTGTCCCAATCGTTCTGACATTTTACCTAAATTACCACCTCCTACTTTCATTCCCATAATTTAATTTTGTTGGTTAAGACTGAAAAATTAATTAATTAATTAATTATTGTAGTTAAATGCTTGTTTGAGATCAAAGAGTTTGCTAGTGACACTTAACTTGCATTCTAACCATTGACCTTTTATCAGTAATTGTCCTAGTCTTCTTTTAATGGTGTTCGGTACATTATCCTTTCAATTTGTAGATTTTTCTTTTTCTTTCCTTTTCAAATATATTAAGTTGTCTATTTCAATTTCAGGTAGGTATATGTACATGTACATTTACATCCACGTGTTTGTCTAAATTTAATTATCCATTTCTTTTTTAAATAGACGATGAAAATATACCTTTTAATGGGATGCAAACTTTTTTTTAAAATGTAATTGTTACTGGACTCACGTTAAGTAGGGTAATTATGCATTGCATGAAATAAGTTAAACTATACAACATTGGAACATGCATAGATAAAATTCAAAAAAATAATATATTTGAAAAAAATAATTCATTTTTTTAATATGTATTGAAAAAAATTAGCTAATTTTGGTGAATTTAGTTTTCAAATCCCTTTTTCAAAAAAGAGACAAAAGAAAGAATAGTGGGTTAAAATTGGGAGTCTTTATCATGTAAAATCAAGCCAACAAAATCATTAATTTATAGACCAAAAAGACTCTAATAAATACGAACTCCTCCATTAGCATTGATTGCTTGGTGCTTTCATGCATGGGAAAAAGGTATAACGGGTGAAATTTTGGTAGCAATTTTCATACCTAAATTAGTTATCCAATATTCCAATTACCCAAAAAATAAAAATAAAAAATCTTTTTAAAAATAATATTCATATACAATAAAAGCCCAACTCATTCTTTATTATTTTTCTATAAAATCACACCTATCTTTATTCGATTTTTCTTAATACATTTACAAATATTAATGAGTCGTAACAAATACTATGCAATAAATAATTCTTATCTTTTTTTAAAATATTGAGATTTAAAATTTAAATTTTGTTTCGTTTAATATGAAACAAAATTAGTTATTGAAATTTTAAAAAAAATTCATTATAAAAAAAACAAAATAATTATTTCCCCACAACAAATAAATTTTATCATCATTAAAAAATTGGCAAAAATCTTGGATTGGGGCCCAAATAGCAGGGACAAAAACCATTCAAATGAATTTTTATTTTGAAAGGCTAAGCATTCAATTAAATCTTACCAGCTTTTCACTATGGAGAGTGCTGCCATTACACAAGCAGCAAAAACATTGGCAATCAAAGTCCCAAATAAGAGCCCTCTCAAAACCCAGACTTTTCTAACCCATGTCCATTAAATCAATCTAAGACTTTCCTAAGCCTTTTTACACTTAAAGTTACACAATTTTATCAAATTTGTTCATAATGGAAAAATAAAAAGAAGAAAAGAGGATGATGAAGTTGGAGAGAGAAAAAATTATTTTTTATGAATTTTTTATATATTTTTAAAGAAATTTGTAATCTTTATTGTTAAGCTCTTAAAAATTCTTAATTTCACCTCATTAATGAGATAGCACATTTTGATGATTTAACAGTGTATAAAAATTATATATTATCAGTGCACCAAATATAAACCTGACCAATATACTCAATGCTTAAGTTTTCATAATCATTTGGCTTACTTTAAAGTCTCCATGTTCTCTTAGCTCAAAAGGCATTTATCAAGTCATTAAAATCAAAATAAAGATTACATTTCATACTAAAAAAAAGAATCGACCAAAAACTTTAACAAAACATTGAAGTTCCCATAATTCAAAGTAGAGTTGTGAAAGTTATCAAAAATTCATTTTCAACAACATTAAAAATTTAATATATTTTTAAATATTCGATCAAATTGTGTCCTAAAAATTATAAAAAAAAAAGATTTTGATAAAAAAATTTTACAATAAAAATCATCGAAATGATATATTGATATTACTGAAAAATCTGAAAATTCTAAACTAATATGTGATTTTTCACCTTACTAAACTAAAATACTAAAATCTAACCCTAATCAATTTCCAGCCTCTCCCACTTTCCTTATATAAGGTTTCTTCCCCTTTTTTCCCCCACTTTCCTTATAAGGTGCCACTCCATATATAGGTTCATAGTCTTGCCCCAATTAACCACTTTTTTAACAAATATTGGGTAGGGGGGGTTTCACCTTTTTGCAACAGTCATGCAGCATGGAAGAATAATATTTAATATTATGTTTTTTTTTTTGTCTATTTTTGCATGGGATGTGATGGCATTCGTGGTAGCATATGTTCAACTTCGTGTATATCATTATAATGCATAGAAAATAATGGTGATAGATTGATATTGTTCCTCTCAATTCCACATGTGAAAGAGGAAGCCGACGATTGTGCTTTAAATCAAACTAACTAAAGCTTAATTGGCTCCTAAATGTATCAGCAAAAATGCCTCCAATTGCTAAATTCGTTGCATTTTTGTAAATTCATTGGATTTGCCTATCACAATATCAGCCTGAAATGGTCATAAATCACTCTTAATTCATCCTATACAGGCCTTTGGCAGAATTTCCAAAGATGCATTGGCTATCAAAGGAAAGATATTTAAGTCGCCAGGAATGGAAATCAGAGATTCATTTCCCTGAACCCATTATAAAATACCCCATTCACCATTGTGTGGATACTCAAGTCATACAGTGAACAATGGCAAAGTCTGTGTTTGAAATGTTTCTTGGCCTATCCTTCGTTCTCATGCTTAGCATGAGCCTCTCGCCTGGTGCTACAGATGAAGACAGAAAGGCATGTATTATCTTTACAGCTTTATCAATTGAGTTTATTATTTAAATGATGAATGATCAGATGAACGATGTTGTCTGATTATGTCGATGATGGTCATCATGCAGGTTTACATTGCATACCTTGGATCACTTCCTGAACGAGATTACAGTCCATCCTCTCACCATTTTAGCATGCTTCAAGCAGTTATTAAGCAGAGGTAGGACATCTGCTTGTTGAGATAAGCCACTTTTTAACTGTTCTTTTGAATCTCTCCTTCTCTCCAGCTCTGTAGCAAATTACTTAATCAGAAGTTACAAGAGAAGCTTCAACGGATTTGCTGCCAAGCTTACCAATGAAGAGGCAAACAAACTTGCAAGTAAGAGGAGAAAATCTCTTTTATTGTTTTTTCCGCAATTTTTGCTTTAGGATATGATTCCAATATGGGGCCATATTGCTATGATATATAGGCATGAAGGAAGTAGTCTCCATTTTTCCAAATAAAGTTTACCACCTTCAAACAACAAGATCATGGGATTTCTTGGGACTCAAAGACAGTGTTAAACGTAATCCGACTGTTGAGAGCGATGTCATTATTGGTGTCATTGACTCTGGAATCTGGCCTGAGTCTGAAAGCTTTAGTGATAAAGGCTTTGGTCCTGCTCCCAAAAAGTGGAAGGGTTCTTGCAGTGGTGGCAAAAATTTCACATGTAACAAGTAAATATTTCCTTTCACTTTATAAGATCACATCTTCAAGTACCATCATATTCATATTTATATTGCCCAAAATGTTTGTGAATTTGCTATAAAAAGTTAACGCTTATTTTACAGTAAGCTTATTGGAGCTCGATTTTACAACTCAGAGGAGCCTAGAGAAGAGTCTGCCAGGGACGGAGACGGTCATGGAACTCATACTGCATCTACAGCCGCTGGAAACAATGTAGAGGATGCTAGTTTCTTCGGATTGGCGCAAGGCACTGCAAGAGGGGGAGTTCCTTCCGCGAGGATTGCTGCATATAAAGTTTGCAAACAAAACGGCTGTGCTTCGGCAGATATCTTGGCAGCCTTTGATGATGCTATTGCTGACGGAGTTGATCTAATAACAATTTCAGTAGGATCAACTACTCGGTCTGACTTTTACCAGGATTCTATAGCCATTGGTGCTTTTCATGCAGCTGAGAAAGGAATACTTACTGTACAATCAGCAGGTAATGAAGGTAGGTTAGGAAAACAAGGAGTGACAAGTGTAGTACCATGGATCCTTACTGTTGCAGCAAGCAGCATTGATCGTCGATTCTTTAGCAAGGTTGTCCTTGGGAATGGGAAGACTCTCAATGTAAGTATCATACTATATATCTTTTTGGTACATATGGAGACCCATTAGGCCTTGGACTGCACAATGGGATATTTTTTATTTAATGGTTGCTCATTCTAATTATTTCCATTTTGCAAGCAGGGGCTTTCAATTAATTCTTTTGATCTTAAAAAAACCAAGTTTCCACTAGTTTATGGGAAAGAGATAGCAAATCTAGGGTGCAATGAGGAGATCACTGCTCGGTTAGTTCAACTGGACAATCAATTTGATTTAGTTTTGTCCTATAAAGTGATTTAAAATGAGCCATAATGTTTGATACTGGTTTTTCCCTTCAGGGTGTGTGAGACAGGGTGCCTGAACAGTACTTTGGTAAAGGAAAAAATTGTTCTATGTGATCAGTTTCGAGGAAATAATGAAGCTCGTGATGCTGGTGCTGCGGGATCAATTTTGAAAACTGAAATTGATGATGTTTCATTCGTTCTCCCATTGGCTGCTTCGGCTCTAAGCACAGATAACTATGAGTCAGTCAAGTCCTACTTGAATTCTACCAAGTATGTGGAAATCTAGAAATAGCATTCTATAGCATATTGTGTGTGTTAAGCAAATATAAACTGATGCCTCGGTCTTATGTTATAGACGACCTGTAGCAGAAATATTGAGAAGTGAAACCATTGAAGATTCAGCTGCTCCTGTAGTTGCTCCCTTCTCTTCAAGGGGACCGAATTTCATGGAACCAGATATTATGAAGGTATCCGTGTCTCATTACCTGCAGCCTTTGTCACCAATTGATCACTTTTCTGCATTTGCTGAAGTAATGCTCTAAATTATATATATGCAGCCGGATTTAAGCGCCCCAGGAGTAGATATCTTGGCTGCATTTTCACCAATCGGTTCACCCTCAGGTAATCCTGCAGACAAGAGGCAAGTCAAATACAGCATTTTATCTGGAACTTCTATGTCGTGCCCTCATGCGGCTGCTGTAGCTGCCTATGTCAAAACATTTCATCCTGAATGGTCTCCTTCAGCCATCCAATCTGCTCTTATGACAACTGGTAGGCTTCAGATTATCATAACATTCTTGTAACATGTGTATCTCACTTGATTAAATTTTTTATTTCTCACGAAATTTTCTTTTTTCTGTAGCTTTTCCCATGGATCAGTCTACCAATCCAGATGGTGAATTAGCATATGGATCAGGGCATGTCAACCCAGTAAAAGCCACCGATCCTGGGCTTGTATATGAAGTTGTTAAAGGGGACTATATAAAATTCTTGTGCAGCATTGGATATGATTCAGAGAAACTTAGACGAATATCAGGAGATAACAGCACTTGCTCTAAGACCTCTGAAAATATATTGCCAAGGGATCTCAATTATCCTTCACTTACAGCTCAAATTCTGCCAGACAAGTCGTTCACAGTTGGTTTTCATAGAACAGTTACAAATGTTGGCATAGCAAGCTCTACTTACAAAGCAAAAGTCTCATCAAACTCGAAACTTGAGGTAAAAGTGGACCCTGAAGTTCTCTCCTTTAAGGCCTTGAAGGAAAAAAAGTCTTTTAATGTGACTGTTACTGGAGATGCTTTGAGTCTTTTCTCTATGGTTTCTGCATCATTGGAATGGTCAGATGGCACCCACAGTGTGAAAAGTCCAATTGTTATACACTCATACAAAAGCTTCCGACTGGAAGGCAGCACCCTATGACCCAATCATTAGAAGTCTTATAAGTTTGTCCTATTGTTCTCCTTTCAGTGGCATCTACAGTGTGAGAAATCCAATTATTGGGCACAGATTTGCAGCATTAGTTCCTGCTTCAGCATCACATTCATGCTTGTAAACTGTCATGTTAATCTACAATTTTAAATGAAATAATTACTTTGCTGTGCCAGTCAACAGAATTCTTGCTTGGTATTGCAGGAAGAGAAACTCAATGCCGGTGGGCAGTAAATACATAACGAAAAGAGTAGTAAATTGAACCCTTTATTAGGCAATGCAGCTATTACAGGAATTTATTACACTGGAAGTGTAATTCATACTATAATACACAAATAATTGATACAAATTTGATCAGGCAGCAAGTAGATCCTGAGATTTTTTCTCATATTGAAACTTGTTTCCTTTTGATTCATCAGCACACCATATAAAGATGCCACCGAGCTTCCCTTGGTCTTTCAACTCATTGCAGGCTTCGAAATATCCATCACTAGGTCTTAGGCCTCCACCACCATCACTCTGAAAGCTGGCCAACAACTGTCCTCCCCCATAATTAGAAGCTTGCATCTTGAAGTTTGTTATCAATTGGGGAACACTGACATTATCATATGCATAGAATTGGAAGTTTACATAGTCAATGACCTGCCCATATTTTCTCCACAATGCTAAATAGTGGCTTTTAACTGTGTCATCCTCATAGGGAGCAATTGAAGCAAAAGAGATAGTTCCACTTCTTTTCAGACTCGTTATGAGCTGTCCGATACATTCTGCAAATAGTTCAGGACTTGTGCTGAAATGCTCATAGTCAATGTCAATTCCATCAATATGGTAATGCTTGATCATATCAGTAAGAGATGAAACAGCATTATGAACCCAAGATGAACTGGACTTAGGTAGGTGCAAAGAAGGCTTTACCATCGCCAACAGAATCACCCCCCAAGCTCACAGCAATCTTTACATTTGAGTTGCTATCCTTTATTGAGGCAATTTGACATGGACCCAAATTGTCGGTTTCCCAAAATATGTTGAACTCTCCCTTAGTAGGTGATGTATAGTCAGTCATAAGTATAGTCAACTACAAAGGCCAGAATGAAGTGAAATTCAACATTCGAGTTTATAGGCACATCAGACAGCTTGATCGAGTCAGATTCCGCACCAATATACTCCCGGAAGAGTTTGGAATTGGCTGCTACAAGAAAAAAGTCAACCAAATGAGCAAACTTACACAATAAAAATGAAAGGGAGAAATCTTTTCTTACAGTTCTTTCTCCTATCTTAAATGTTTATATATTCTTCTATTCATGTTAACTGTCTACTATAATGGAAAATACTCCTAGAAAATGAATCAACTGAAAAGGATGCATGGAATAGTTCTTCTGTTACCAATCAAAAGTAGGGGCACGGTTATTTTTGCTTTTTCCCTGTAACTATGGCTCACAACCTGCAGATAAACAATAGATGTAAATGCCTAATTACCATTGCTTTTAACAAATAGCAGAAGAAAGATGGTAGCAAAAAGAATCTTGCAGAACTCCATTTTCAGACTTTGTCAAATTTGTAGTACAAGCTAACTGAATTTCCAATACTTCAGCATTGCAAATTTATAGGAAAGCTGATATATTTTGCATTTCACCTTACAGTATAGTTATAACCACCATGAAAGAAATCTAGATAAGTTTCTTATGCCTGAGCTGGTGTACTAAGAACATCAATGTCAGCCATGTCCCTTGGTTTTTAACACAAGAAAGATCCTGTGTCATTGAAAATCATATAAGCAATGCCCTCTTTAGGCATGGGATAAAAATCATGAATTCAAACAAATTTACAACTCGGGATGAACACAAACACATGGCCACCTAATTAAGACCTTTTTTTTACTTTTCAATATTTTTGAAGAATATTTGATGTCAATATGCATTCAGATACTAACAAATCTTCAAAGATGATTAAAGAGATGCTGTTAAGGTCACATCAAGATTTTGCCTCCACTATGCCAAGATAAGAATCTTTTGTTCCTGATGTCCCAAGAAGCTTGGTACTCTCCTAGCTTTTTTCCTCTGCCGGCCAATAAGTTAGCCAAAATTTTCTGAAGTAACCCTTAATTAGACAAGGAGCAATTATTGTGAAGTCCTAAAACAAAAAATTCCTATCAATTGGAAGAGAGAATGGGTCTGACCTGCTGTCTTTATCATTTCCGCAACATCTTCAGCAAACATTATACTAAATATGAGTTATGTAAATCTTTAATTCTGTCATATGTATTTATAATAATCTTAAATCTGTATTAATATTGTCAATTAATTTTAAATTTGGTATTATTTTTTGACTTGCAAAGATAATAGTACCATTTTAATTGTCTCTCGAAGGGGTAAATTAAGTATTTCCTCTTCAAAAGCAAATAGGATTCAAACCCCAGAATACTTTTCATGTGCTCAGCTTCAATTTATGGCCGCCAAGTGAAACTATTATGCGTGTTTGCATATGGTTGACACGGTATTCATCTAAGGCAGTCCATATGGCAGTTAATAAGGCTAGTTGAGAGTTTGCTTTGCCTAATCCAAGACTCAGCTAACGTAGTTCCTAGTGGGAAAAGGCCAATATCTTGATTGAGATTTGGAATAAAGCTAGTATGGCAGTGTAATTACTCTTTAATCTGTATACAGTGAAGCACATGCAAACAATTGAACTAAAACATAAAGACCAAGACCACAGCTAGCCATGGAGGGTACATTAATGAAGTCAAAGGAGAACAATTTGCCTGGCAATAAAGAACCAGTTGGGACAAAACAAAAAAAAAAACTAATCATCTATGAAGGCAATGACAGCATGGGAGTATTTCCGAATAGTAGCTTTGAACATAAGAAAAGATATTTCATTACGGATAGTCATACATTTCTTCTCTTTACCAAGACAATTACTCATATACCCTGAGGACTGATGATGCAAAACCTTTTAACGGGCTAACACGGGATGCCATGATTAACTTGCTGCTGTGCTGTCCAAAAAGTTGTGGACTGAGATGATTTCTCAAACTCATTCATGGGACCATTCCCTCTTTTCCCCTCAAAGCAATTACAAATTATTCTTCATTGAGGTCAGTTTATCATAAACCTAGATGTCACCTACCTTACTTCTTTATTTGTTGTACATGTAAAAAGTTATGGTTCTGCCCACATGGCCTCTTCTTCACTCTCACTGAACTGCACAGCCCCGCCAACATGAATGACCTTTTGTCAGTGTGGTTTTTGAGACTTTGAGCCAAACCTGACCCATGAATTCCAGACTAAATGGACCCAGCTCACCCATTTACACGTGCTGTCGAATTATTTAACGTGTGGATCATGAATTTTTAATTGAAAACTATTTGTTAATTGCTTCTTTAGGCCATTTCTTGGATGTAGAAGCTTGACAATCCTTAATTTATGTTCGATTGGCCTTATAGTCCTCGGCTCTTACATAGTTTGCCTACTAATTAAACTTGTACTGCTTTGAATTCTTCGCTTAATTTTCTTAATTCCTTATCTTATTTGCCACTTGAAGGACAAATACTTGGCAGTCTCAAAAGATTCGAGTTCCAGCAAATACACACATCTCCATCGGTACACTCATATGTTATCCAATCATGTACCTGGAATCTGCTTCGAACTTACACACTAAACCTCTTGAATTGCAAAATGTTTAACTTGGATTGGCTAGATTCGCCATTTCAATCAATAAATCTCAATGCACCCATCAAATAACAGCATCCAACTAGTCTGCATCTCACCAACTAACAGCTTTTATCATGATGCAGGTAATGCTTCAGGTTATAGCTGAAGTATTGTCCAGGAAATCACTTTTTTGCTAAAGGAATATATGTTGGGAATTGGAATAACAAAAGGATAAATATATTTTTCATAGTGGAAACTGGACAGAATCAAGTCCTCTTTCAAGTGCAAGAATTGTCAAAGAAAGAAAGGGTAATTAGTTACCAACAAGTGTATAAAGAAGTGAAGTAAAGCATACGCAGCAAATACATAAAGTATGTCCCAAGTAATTAAACAGTTCCGCCTTACAGAATGACAGGTAACATCCTTTTGCTGCTGCGTTTCTCTACTTTTGCAGGAGGGAAAAAGATAATACCAAAGAGTTGTCTTCATCCTTTTAACCCCAGAGGCAGCCATGTGGGATTCAGTTACCTGTCCAAAGTGGAGTAGTTAAATGACATCAGTTTTGTCATTGCAATCAAGCTTTTGAAACAATGGTTTTTGGAAGATTAGGTGAGCTAGAAGTGATCCTCAGTGTTCTTGCACATGGAGGGGATCTGATCTGAGAAGTCAAAGTATTGTATTCTACTCAGGCTCACTGGAGCAAAGCTTAGCTTAGCATTAGATTAGTGTTCTGTTCCAATTTTAATTTTTTATTTTGAGCCATGGGTGTGTTGTAAAAAGGTTGAAATTCTAAACAAGATCCAGGGATCAATCAAATTCAACATTCATCATTAATGGTAGTTCCCTCTCCTGGGAGATACTCTCTTAAATGTCAAGATTTTTGTTTGGAAACAACACTTGGGTTTGCAAGTGGCACCTTTTCGTGACCTCTTTTAGGAAACAATGACATGAAATCAACACAAACTTCACAATCCAGACCTTGTTTCCTTTACAAGCTTTGCTTTAAAAGGTGTAGGTGACATTATTGAGTTCAGGAAAAATGATAAAATAAGTGCTTATTCCTCCACTTGATTTATATTTTAATGTCCCTATCTATCATATAAAATGTTCAAGTTTATGACTTTGATACTTAATTAGAATCAAGGTTTTAATAAAAATTATGAGCAATAACTATAAACGATTCATGCACTATTGATTTAATTATTTTTTGCATTTAAATGGCATGTCTTTTAAAAATTTAAATTTAAAAAATTACATTTCATCGGATGTGGAATGAAGTATTACAACTTCATCTATTCACATTTTCGACATCCTCGTCCAAAGTCGTACATCACAATCACAATAAAAATTCACTCTGAATGACCAAAATCTCACCGATATGATATGAAAACTTATATCTGGTTAACACATGTTCTGATATCAATTGTAACAACTTAAATTCAATTACCACTTATCCAATAACTTTTTAACCCTAAATCACAATCTTGAAAAACTTTAATATCACATTTATATCGAATTGACACATACTCTGATATCAATTATAATAACTTAAATTTAAGTACTACTGATCTAATAACATTTCGACTCTAAATCACATAACACTTATAATCCGTAATAGACTTAGACCCTTATATATCCCAAGAGAGATGAAATATCACAATAATCAAGATAATTTGTTTTCATTGCTTAGATATTAAATTATACTTCATTTTTCACTTATTTATCTCGAAATTTGGTTTAAATTCTCAAGTCTTTATTCAGTATTAATTTTGAATTTAACAATCTAAACTACTAATTATAATCTTAATTATATGACTTGATTAAGTGAGATCTTGAGGGTAATTTTAATTTTCTTTTCTTTTTTTTTTTATAAGAAGGGATTAGAAGGAACTTTGAAATGAAGAGCAGGAAAAGGCATAGAAGGCAGCAACGAGCATGTGCCTCCTCGCATCACTCTTTATCACGTGGGGCGTCTTTGCCACCACATATAAACCCCACTTTGTCTTCCCCTTTTCTTTCTTTACCTTTTGGTTGGTTTAATTTTCCTCTTTCTATCCCAATCCTTCTGACATTTTACCTAAATTACCACCTCCTCCTTTCATTCCCATTTTTTAATTTTGTTGGTTAAGACTGAAAAAATTAATTAGAATTAATTAATTAATTAATTAATTATTGTAGTTAAATGCTTGTTTGAGATCAAAGAGTTTGCTAGTGACACTTAACTTGCATTCTAACCATTGACCTTTTATCAGTAATTGTCCTAGTCTTCTTTTAATGGTGTTTGGTACATTATCCTTTCAATTTGTAGATTTTTCTTTTGCTTTCCTTTTCAAATATATTAAGTTGTCTATTTCAATTTCAGGTAGGTATATGTACATGTACATATACATCCACGTGTTTGTCTAAATTCAATTATCCATTTCTTTTTTAAATAGATGATGAAAATATACCTTTTAATGGGATGCAAATTTTTTTTAAAATGTAATTATTGCTGGACTCACGTTAAGTCGGGTAATTATGCATTGAATAAAATAAGTTAAACTATACAACATTGGAACATACATAGATAAAACTAAAAAAAATAATATATTTGAAAAAAATAAATTCGTTTTTAAAATATTTATTAAAAAAATTAGTTAATTTTGGTGAATTTAGTTTTCAAATCCCTTTTTCAAAAAAGAGACAAAAGAAAGAATAGTGGGTTAAAATTGGGAGTCTTTATCATGTAAAATCAAGCCAACAAAATCATTAATTTATAGACCAAACAGACTCTAATAAATACGAACTCCTCCATTAGTATTGATTGCTTGGTGCTTTCATGCATGGGAAAAAGGTATAACGGGTGAATTTTTGGTAGCAATTTTCATACCTAAATTAGTTATCCAATATTTCAATTACGTAAAAAAATAAAATAAAAAATCTTTTTAAAAATAATATTCATATACAATAAAAACCCAACTCATTCTTTATTATTTTCCTATAAAATCACACCTATCCTTATTCGACTTTTCTTTATACATTAACAAATATTAATGAGCCGTAACAAATACTATGCAATAAATAATTCTTATCTCTTTTTAAAATGTTGAGATTTAAAATTTAAATTTTGTTTCGTTTAATATCAAACAAAATTAGTTATTGAAATTTAAAAAAAATTCATTATAAAAAAACAAAATAATTATTTCCCCACAACAAATAAATTTTATCATCATTAAGAAATTGGCAAAAATCTTGGATTGGGGCCCATTGGTTTCATTAGAGTGGCTCCCACCTCTCCTCATTAACAGGAAACTAGAACTAAATTGTCCCGTTTCGCACAAAATAGCTTTAAGTAATGACTACTTAACTTCCTTTCAAAATTTAAAAGCACTCCAGATTTAAGGAGGGGGTAATCTCGTAATATCTGGGAAAGTGAGAGGCGATTTACTAAGCTCAAATACCGTTTCTTTTTCAAATTTTTTCGAAATTGCCTTTTTATTCACACCCTTTTAGCCTTTCGTGCTTCCCATTATAACGGTCGGATGTTACGATGTACGGAGGTCTATTAACGCCGTTAACCTAACATCAATCCGAACCTCGTTGCCGTCCATACTTTTAAACGGCGTCAAATCTGAACTAAAAGCTTGAGGCTCCCTCTCATCTTTCTCACGCTCTCTCTCTCTTGTTTATTTTAAAATGAGGAATAGATAATCGTCGCGATTTGGATTTCATTAACTCTCTCTCTACACTCTAAAAAAGCTCAGGTGCTTCTTCTTCTTCTGCTTCTTCTCTCTCTAGAATCGTCCCCATTTGAATTTCCTTTCGACTCGCCGGCTTTGTTATTCACTGTAAGTTTTCACTGACGAATTTTCGTCGCCGATTCTCTTTGTCTAAAGTCTAAATCGGTTAATTCCGATCCGAATCTATACATAAATTTCAATCACATTTTTCTTCTTGATTTCATATTTATTTCTTTTTTTAGTAAAATTTGTTCTTCTTCCAAATCTGTGTATAAAATTAACATTTTTGTTTTTCTTTCCATTCAAATTTTCTTTCTATTTTTAAAAATGATGATCTTGTGTAACTGAATAGCTGATTCATCAGTGTCGAGTTAACTCACAGAGTTTTCAGCTTTTCCTCAGTCACCGAGTGTACAAAAACGTTTTTAGATTCATTAAACAAACGTACATGTATTTGATCTTGCAGAATACTACTTCATTTTCACTGAATCCGAGTTGGCTCGGCGTGCTTTTGAATCGCAGAATCCTTAGAGGTTGTCTGCAATGGAATCTTCACAGCAGCAAAGAAGAGGAGGAGGATTGGTATCGCTATCTCCAGCGCAAACGCCACGTTCAAGCGATAAATCGATGCGAGATCTGCGATCAGGCGATTCCAATTCAAGTTCCAAACATGATAAAGATAAAGGCGTCAACGTTCAGGTTATTTTACGTTGCAGGTCAGTCTTATCTTCTTCTTTTTATTTAGTTATTGAATTAAATGAATAAGATTAAAAATTATAACAAATTTGATTTTTTTTTTTGTAGGCCGTTGAGCGAAGATGAAATGAGAATACATACGCCGGTGGTCATATCGTGTAATGAAAGTAGAAGAGAAGTTTGTGCTGTACAGAATATTGCTAATAAGCAAATTGATAGGACCTTTCTTTTTGACAAGGTTTCACCTTTTTTTTTCAATTATTAGTATTATTTCGTTTTGGTGGGTGGAGGTTTTTTTTTTATTATTATTAAAAAGGATTTGTTTGGTTCTTGATGTGGGGGGAGTCAAAAGCTGAAATTTTATTTGTTGGGTTCTAAAAGGTAAAGAAGGATTTGATAATATAAGTGACGATTTATAATGTTGGATGATTGATGTTTTAGGTCTTTGGTCCATCGTCTCAGCAAAAGGAGTTATTTGATCTAGCTGTGTCTCCAATTGTGAATGAAGTTCTTGAGGGTTATAATTGCACTATCTTTGCATATGGTCAGACGGGAACAGGAAAGACATACACAATGGAAGGAGGGGCAAGGAAAAAGGTTCACTTTTTCCTTCTGTTTTATACAATTTAAAAATTCATGTATGAATTTCTTTGTCTTTTGCTTGCTTTCAATTCTAAGTGAACTTTTGGTTTATGCAGAATGGGGAATTTCCAACCGATGCTGGTGTTATCCCAAGAGCTGTTAAACAGATTTTTGATATATTAGAAGCTCAGAATGCTGAATATAGTATGAAAGTTACATTTCTAGAGCTTTACAATGAGGAAATAACAGATCTTTTGGCACCGGAGGAAACTTCAAAATTCGTTGTTGATGATAAAACTAAGAAACCCATTGCTCTTATGGAAGATGGAAAAGGAGGTGTTTTTGTCAGGGGCTTGGAAGAAGAGATAGTAACAACTGCAAATGAAATTTACAAAATCTTGGAAAAAGGTTCTGCTAAAAGGCGTACTGCTGAGACTCTACTTAACAAACAAAGTAGTCGTTCTCATTCTATATTTTCTATTACAATCCACATTAAGGAGTGTACTCCAGAAGGGGAAGAGATGATTAAATGTGGAAAGCTAAATCTTGTTGACCTTGCTGGTTCTGAAAATATTTCACGTTCTGGTGCAAGAGAGGTATTGCATCACCACCCTGAGTGTATAATTTTCTTTAGCAAATGTTTGGGAAGACTGAGGAGTGGATGTCCTTGCTATGAGTCTTATGCAACAGTCAAATGAAAAAATTCTCTATGTTGATGCTGTCTATGTTAGGATATATGAAAGTTTTAAGGGTTGATCCCCATGTAAATGGACTCTTACAGGGCAGAGCGAGGGAAGCTGGAGAGATTAACAAAAGCTTGCTTACTCTTGGTCGTGTTATCAATGCACTTGTTGAGCACTCTGGTCATGTTCCATATAGGTATGAATTATCAGTAGCTGAAAATTTCTCATTAGCATCTTGTTTGTTTGGGATAAGATTGTATAATACATTTACAATTGCAGAGATAGCAAACTAACAAGGCTGTTGAGGGATTCCTTGGGGGGGAAAACAAAGACATGTATAATTGCCACAATATCTCCTTCCATCCATTGTCTGGAAGAAACACTCAGCACCCTAGATTATGCACATCGTGCCAAGAACATCAAGAACAAACCAGAGGTCAGTGGTTTAGTCATCACCATCACATTTTTTTAGCTTTTTGTTGCTAAATTCTTTCACATCATAAAGCTGAATTATTTCTTATTTCTCTTATATGTGAAGTTAAATTGTTTTTTCTTTTTGCAACATGCTGAAATAATTGAAATTTGTTAATATTTCAGATTAACCAGAAGATGATGAAATCTGCTTTAATAAAAGATTTATATTCTGAAATTGATCGGCTGAAGCAAGGTAGTTGACTACTTCCTAAATTTTTTGCCAAGAAAACTTAATTACCTCATCAATCAGTTCTTATATGTGATCCTTGTGAATTATCCTTTTTTATGTTTAATCAGAGGTGTATGCTGCAAGAGAAAAAAATGGAATTTATATTCCACGAGATCGCTATCTCAATGAAGAAGCTGAGAAGAAGGTTTGATGCTAACCATATAATTCAATGGTAGAATTTTTTATCCCAAGTTTCATGGTAGAATGAATATTATTAATATTTCTAATAAATATTAACTTTTACATCAGGCTATGACTGAAAAAATAGAGCGCATGGAACTTGAATCGGAATCTAAGGACAAGGTACATTTAATTGAAAACTACCGTTTTGTTCTTTGAGATGTAGGATTTAGGGGTCAAGTTAATTATTGTCTCTTACTTCTATGCAGCAAATTACTGAGCTTCAGGAACTGTACAATTCACAGCGGCTGTTGACTTCAGATTTAAGTGAGAAACTTGAAAAGACAGAGGTATTACAGTTTTTGGATGGTCAACTAACAAATGTCATATTAGCTCTTTTCTCGTCTAATATTGTGACAGAATTGAACCCTCTCTTTCTTTTTTTCAGAAGAAGCTGGAGGAAACTGAACATGCATTGTTTGATCTCGAAGATAATCATAGACAAGCAAATGCAACAATTAAAGAGAAGGAATTTTTAATATCTAATCTCCTCAAATCTGGTAAGTTGAAAAATGCTTGGGCACACTTCTCTGGTCTGGGCTTTGTCTCCCCTTTCTTTTCCTTTTCCTTTTCCATTTTCTTCCTTTAGTGGTTGTTTTTTCACTTTTTCATCAGTTACAAGGTAAGGTCCTCATGACATACAATATATATATTTCTGATAATAAAAAATAAATGTAATAGCTTTCTGGCTTTACCTTTCTCTAGTTTGAACTGATGCCTGTTTATATATTATGTTTCTGACGATAAATACGCTCATTGCTATTTTTTCAGAGAAAGTACTTGTTGAGCGTGCTTTTGAACTCCGAGCAGAGCTTGAGAATGCTGCATCGGATGTCTCAGATTTGTTTGCCAAGATCGGTTAGTTTTCTTCAGAGTGCACTTTGTTTTAGCATGGTTTGTTCTCTACAAGTATGTTTCTTTTTAATGCTGTTTGGTTTTCAGAAAGGAAGGATAAAATTGAGGATGGAAATATAGCACTTATCCAGAAGTTCCAGTCCCAGTTGACGCAGCAGCTTGAAATTTTGCATAAGACTGTGGCAGCTTCTGTGACTCAACAAGAGCAGCAACTGAAAGACATGGAGGAAGATATGCAGTCCTTTGTATCAACAAAGTCAGAGGTATGGTTTCAATCATATTTAAACATATTCTGGGACTTGATTTGTATAGTCTCTAATATCTTGCCCTTTTTATAACTGAAGGCTACGGAAGAACTTCGTGGAAGGTTAGGGAAGTTGAAGAACACGTATGGTTCGGGTATCAAAGCATTGGACAATATAGCCATAGAGCTTGATGGAAATTCCAAGTCAACTTTTGGTGATCTAAATTCTGAAGTTTCTAAGCACTCACATGACCTGGAAGAGGTAAGCAGTATTCAGATAGCTAGTTTTTAAGTGGACCTTCCTTATCTACTTCTTCTGCTTATGAAGTTATTTATATGGTTCAGCTTTTCAAAGGAATTGCTTCCGAGGCTGATGCATTACTTAATGACCTTCAAAGTAGTCTTTACAAGCAAGAGGAGAAGCTGACTACATTTGCACAGCAGCAGCGTGAGGTTTGTAATCTATTGCTTTATGTCTTGGCTAATCTGTAACTGTGAGGTGTTCAGGAGTAGACTCACTTGTTACATAAAATTTTCTATGTCATATACAGGCACATTTCAGGGCAGTGGACACTGCAAGGTCGATTTCTAAAATAACAGTGAATTTCTTTGAGACTTTAGACATGCATGCATCCAAGCTGACCAAAATAGTGGAAGAAGCACAAACAGTCAATGATAAGAACCTGTCTGAATTTGAAAAGAAGTTTGAGGTAGTTACTGTATTTAATTCAGATAGACTTGCTTTTATTAAAGCCTTTTACTGTTAAATTTAATACATTCTATTACACATGTAGGAATGTGCTGCTAATGAAGAGAAGCAATTGTTACAAAAGGTGGCAGAGCTGCTTGCAGGTTCAAGTGCTAGGAAGAAAAAACTGGTACCAATTGCTTCTTATCTTGACATTCTTATGGGCTGTGTGTTCTTGATCTGTGCTTGATAACTGCTTTTGAGGAATAAATTCCTGTATTTCTTTTCCTTTTAGGTTCAGATGGCAGTCCATGATCTCCGGGAGAACACATCCAGCAAAACCAGTGAACTACAGAAAGAGATGTCTACCATGCAAGAGTCGACTTCCCTTGTTAAAACGGAATGGACAGTTCACATGGAGAACACAGAATCCCACTATTTTGAGGATACTTCTGCTGTAGAAAGTGGAAAGAAAGACATGGAAGAGGTTCTTCAGAACTGGTATGGGCTGTTTTCGTGATGATGATGCATAGAGGACATTTTTCCCAGGCATTAATTTTCTGCTTTCATTGGTGTTTTTTTAGTATGCACTGAACATTCTACAAAAATTATATGCAGTTTGAAGAAAGCAAGAGTGAGTTCTCAGCAGTGGAGGAATGCTCAAGAATCCCTTCTAAGCCTAGAAAAGAGAAATGTTGATTCTGTGGATTCCATTGTTAGGTCAGCCGCTTCCTCAAAAGTATTTTAGAAATTTACAGCTCTATATTCACTGATATTCTTCTCTTTCTTCGATTAGGGGAGGGATGGAAGCCAACCAGATCCTCCGCGATCAATTTTCTTCCGCTGTGTCCACTGCTCTTGAAGATGTAGACACTGCAAACAACAGTTGCCTGACATCCATCGATCGTAAGTATCTAGATTAGAAAAATAAATTAATACCAGATATGCAGCATGAATTTCAAATAAACTGATCAACGAACCAAATGCTGGCAGACTCATTACAACTTGACCATGATGCATGTGGGAACATGAACTCGATGATTGTTCCCTGTTGTGAAGATTTGAGGGAATTGAAGGGTGGTCACTACCACAAGATTGTAGAAATTACAGAGAATGCAGGGAAATGTCTCGAGGAAGAATACATGGTAAGAACTTGTGATTATTATTATTATCTCATACATTTTGCATATTATAACCCTCTTTTAACTCTGGCAGGTGGACAAGCCGTCCTGTTCGACTCCAAGGAGGAGGCCATTCAACCTTCCCAGTGAGTCATCCATTGAGGAACTCAAAACTCCTCCATTCGAGGAATTATTGAAGTTGTTTTGGGAAGCAAAATCTGCAAAACTAGCGAATGGAGATGTAAAACATATTTTGGCAGCGTATGAAGCAGCCCAGTCCCTGAGAGACCCCAGAGTTCCTCTCACTGCTATTAACTAAAAGGCTGAACTGGAAGACGGCAGAAACAGATGACAAAAAGAAATGAGTATAGTTGGTAAGAAGAAAAGGTGTGTACAGAATCAGAAATACGTAAATGGGGCTGAACATGAACCTCTCTCGCCGCCTCCTGTCTTATATTCATTGATTGTTTGTTGAAAGAATTCCACTGCATGCATGCAGGAAGTCTCAAATTTATACTAGAAATAGATTTTCTTTTGTTATCCTTAAAATGATATTCTGTTGATAACTTGATTACTAGGATAAACCCAGAGGTAAATAATTTGCATACAAAATGCATTTCTCTCCTATTTCAGTTATCCAAGAATGTGTTGAAGTAAAATGAATCAAAATACCTAGTATTTCCGAAACCCTTGTACATAACAGATCTGCTCAAGTCAATCAAACATAAATAGAACGAAAACATCTAAAATCATATGCACAGAAGGGCATAGGCATTTTATGGGGGCACGTGTTACAAAGACGAATGCTCGTGTTTTTATAAGCTCAGTGAACATATGGGAACTATACTTGGAAATTATAAAAATATGAAATCAAAAAATATTTATGGGATGCAGAATCATCAAGTTATCCACCTGTTCTAAAACACATTCTTGGGGGACCATTAGAAGATCACATTCTAACCTAACATTTTGTGCTAGACTCACTATACAAATGTAACCGTCCAACCTATAACACACACCTTGGATAGGGAAATGAGAACCCTGCCTTCCTACCCTAGGTGGACTTTAACCTGCAAAATAAATCAGTGCTTCACTTGGTCAGAAAACCACTCAGGTCAGTGGCAAAGTACAAAAATACAAACATCTTCATCTCCTTTCTTTGAAGTTGCAATTTTAAAAAAAAAGTATTAAAAAATTTTAAAATAAAAGAGTTTCAGGCTGAGTTAAATAATCCTTCCTTATATCTATAATTATGGTCATCTGCAAGCTTCATAGATTTTAAACAAAATGTCCTACTTCGATTTTGCCAACAAAAACAAGGCAGTATGTGTGACAGACACAACTTACCAAAACAAGATGCTAATAGCTTTCTAAGTGTCAACTAAATTCGTAATTACACATGTTCATAAAAAATTTACCAGAATCACAGAGGTGATAATGGTGAGAACAATTAAAGTTATTGCTGTCTAAAGGATCATCAGGTTAAAGAGATTTATAAACTTGGCAACAGCTAACAAACAACAATCTGTACACCATAAATATTTCATAAAAATCTTGAAAACTACCTGAAATATTTGATCATAATATGCTTGCCCTCAGGAGTCCAACTGGTCTTTCTCTCCCAAAAGTTTCATCATCAAAATCTTCATTAGTGGAATTTTCTTGACATAGCAATTTGCTCTCTTGCACAGGATTTAGGTCAAGAGGCTCCCACGTCATTGGATGACCCTGCTGAGTGTTACCTTGCTCAGACCCATGACTGGTGTCAGCATTATCCTCCCCATTTTGTCTATCATGACAGTCTGTTTCCATTTTCTTATCATCATCAACACATGACGGTTCAACATTGAGATCAGAGCCCAAATCAAATCCTGACTGATCCCCAGTCCCATGGAAAGCCACAGTTACAGCTCCTTGATCAGATTGCTCTGTGGGATCTTTTTTCTGCCTCTTCCACTTCTTAGTGGATGAAGTACCATCATCCTCAAAATCTTCTTCTTCTCTTTCTCTATGTAAATAAACCCACAATTTCCTCTCTCCATCGAATTGTACACAAGGATCACGTTCATAATGCAAACGGTCTAAGGCCCCACTAACAACCTGGTTAACTTGTGCATCAGAAACATCTTCAACAATGTATTGAGAGTCTCTTATCAAAGTACAAACATCTGCACGGGTGCCAATACTTCCAGGCAATCTGGCAGCAGCATCTCTCACAAGACAAAGAATCGTAACATGTGGTGGCCGATCACGTTTCAGCATAAAATGGTCTCGAGCCTTTGAAGTTGGCTTACCTCCACACCTTCTCAAGGGAGCAACTATTGATTTTTTACCATCAGCAGCTGTGTAAGAGAAGGCCCTGTCAGGAATAGAATACCTAAGAAGCTCCTCCCTACGGAAATAAGCTCTCACTTCTTCAGAACTTGAGCTAATGGTGTTAAGGCTCTTCTGAGCTCTTAGGTCTCTGAACCTTTCTTTCTCATCTAAATTGACCTGCATCAGTTCCAGTGGTGGTGCAGGAAGACTCCCTATTTGTTGGAGAGTCTCTTGACCATTTTTTAGCCAATTAGCAAATGAATCAACCAATTTGACAAGCATTTTATGAGGGAGACCCCAGGCTTCAGGGGACGTCACCTCCTCAATAGTCTCATGATCATTTGAGCTATGTGTAACAGGACCAACCCAAGACCAACTTTTTGTGGACTTTTCATAGGCAACAAGTGCTTTCCAACCTTTTGCTCCCAAAGGTGCTGTTTTTGATGAGAAAATTTTCAGAACTCCCCTAACTAAATCTTGAAGTGGTTCTTGTGTCTCAAGGATACATGGATCTCCAGGATTCACTGTTACACGGTTAACAATCTCATGAACAGTAAGAGAAGGCACACTTGTTTGCACAGGATGGTCCAAATTATTAGTAACTGCATTGTCACGAGAGAGAACCCCATTCATACTACCTTCTTGCTTTCCACTCTGCTCCTCTCTAGGTTTACCAACCTCTAAGGAATCTTCTGGAAGTGGAGTAATCATTGCCATGCGAACAGCAGAAAGAAGATGTATAATTGAGAATGAGAAACCAGTATGAACTGTCGGGGTAATCAAAGTAAATGGCTTTTTCTGTGGTTTGGTTTCCATCTCAACATCTGTGGCTCCCATTTCTGCAGCATGCAGCTCAGAAACTTCCATATCTGAAGTACCAGCATCAACCTCCACTTTCCGTTTTCCCTTTTTCTTCAAGAAAGGAGAATCATCAGTTTGCTGCTGAAGGTTAGACTGCAGGTTACCATCTTCATCTGTTCTATCAACATCTGCCACATACTCCTTCCCTTTCCTCTTCTTTGTCACAGTGTTGCACCCTAGCAATGAAGCTTCAGAGTTTTCACGACGATCATAAGCTTCAATGCTCTGGCCTTTCTTCCTAGTTCTACCCAAGTTAATCTCTTCTACATGTGATAGTGTCACTGGTGAAGCATCCTCCTCATCAACAAGATAATTATTCAGATAATTTGACTGAGACATAGAATGATCATAGGCAACTTCACCTTTCTGCCTTTTCTCAGCAGGATAGGCCCTCGATGAGGACATGTGTAACCTATCACCAGGTTCCCCTCGTAACTGGCCGTTCTTGCGCAACTTGTAAACTTGTTTCCTATCAACCTCGTCCAAAACTCTTGAAGAAGAGTTATGCAAGGGACTACGTTCATGCATCTTACCCTTCTGTTTTCCTTTCAAATAGTAGCTTTCTACTCCTGGCACATGCACATTTTCCCCAATGCTCTTTCTGGAGAAGCGTGCGTTTCCATCAACAGCCCATGCATCCTCCATAGTATCTTTCTTCAAAGATTTGGTCTTTCTAGAATCTAGGCCAGACTTCAATGAGGACAACCTAGATCCTTCTATGACACCACTAGGGTATGCGAACTTGCTTCTCATTAAAGGATTGCTATCCTCGTCATCATCGAATTGCTCAGATGAATCAGATTCTGTTTCATCATTTTTAATGAACGCTCTACTACCTTTCAAAGCAGCCATAAGTGGTCCCCCATTTTGCACATAGTTCCCTCTGATCTTCTCCTGTGATTGTTTCATTCTACCATCTGAATGCAAGTATCGGTCATTCATCTGTGGTAAGGATGCTTTATATGATTTAAAACTGAGATCAGGAGACTCTCGGCCTGTTTTCCACTTCTTGCTCCTAATATTCCAATCATCAGATCTAACAGACAAATCCACAGAGATATCTTCTCCTTGGTTCTTATTTTGCCAAAACAGTTCAGCACGTTCTGATAAGTCAACTCGACTCCCTTTCGATGGCAGTGGTGGAGTTCGGCCTTTCATAGACTTTATCTGATCTCCAACTGCAAATTGCTGATGGTTTTCAGCATATTTGGACTTTTTGGCAAAATCATAGGATGCTCTCATGTTAGGCGGCTTTGTAGAATATACTTTTGCCTCTGACAACTGATTTACATTCCTTTTCCTACCATAGGCCTGCAAATCATTCTTTGAAGACAGAGGCAAAGCCATGAAACTATCACCAGCTAATTCTTCCCCTCTTAAAAGGTCATACTTCTTCCCTGCTCTCAATGAACCTGATTTATTAATGATGCTATCACGCACAGCATTTCGGTCTCGTTGAAAACCCATTCCAAACATTGGGTCTTCAGCATCATCATCTAACCTCATCCGATCCCTTGCCCTGAGTGCTGCCCCTGACTCATATTTTTGTCGAGGAAGAGTTCCTGCCAAACCATATAGCTCAGAATTCATATCTAAACCAGGGTAAAAGTGGCTGCCAAACTCTTTTGCAGAAGGTAATTTTGACCCACCTGTTTTCAGTATACCTTTCGGATTCTGCTTCCTGTACTTTGCTGGTTCCAAAGCCATCGGCTGTGCTCGTGAAATGAATTCTAAACTTGGATCAACCCCATAGCCAGAGTGACGACCCATTTTCTGCAAAGCTTTCCGCTCCTTAACCCTTTTTCTCCACGACCCATCATCCAAATCATCTCTTTCGGAAGATTCAGAATCCTCATCTTCCATTTTCTCATGCATCAAACTCTTTTGACTTCTCATAATATTCAAAACACGAAGCCGCTCCTCAATACTGTATCCCCTACAATTAAGCCAAGCATCCCTTATTTGACAAAGATTAACCACCATACCATTCTGATGCTTCCTCAAATGATGGTAATGCTGCCGCTTCTGAAAGAAATTCAAACCATCCCGATAAAGTGCAACCCTCGGCTCACAAAGCCCTCCTTTCAACATATCAAACAACATCTTAATGGGACTCCCAAAATGAAAATTATTACCCTTAAGAAGGTCATACAAAGTTCGCATAAATGTGTCCTGATCCATATCAGGCAAAAACTTAGAAAGGCTAAACCTTTCTTCATCACTTAAACACTCATTCCACACATCAAGAGATAAAATATCTTCCAATCCAGGAAGATCATATAACTCGAAAGGAACAGAGCAAGTCAAGTTCCCAACTTTGCAAAATTCAGCCCTGGTTTCACCTAATTCCAACAAATCAAAGTCATCTGAACCTGCCCCAGAATCAGCATCATCAAATTCATCATCATCATCAGAATCAACGGCGGGGCTTCTACGTTGAAGTTCATCCTCGTCACTCGACATAGTCGTCTCTCGACTACCCGGCGAAAACTCCGAATCAAATCGTGAAACTTTAAAGTTATTCTTCTCAATCGCCATCATAACATAAAACACCGAAAACAAACAAAATAAAATCTAATTCCTCAATTCTATCAAATTTTCAAAACACTATTTTCACCGTTTCCGAATAAAGCCAATTCATCAAAACCCTAACAGAAACAAACAAACGAAAAGAAATTGTCAAATTTTGAAATTACAAACGGCAGAATAACAACTACAATAAAATAAATCAGAACGAAATAAAATTGAAATTGAGAAGAAAAACAATACCTCATTCGAAGGAAAGAAGAATCTGCGTCGAAATTGAGAGAGTCGAGGAATTGAAGATTTGGAGATTTCTTCTTCTTCTTCTTCTTAATTTGAAAAAAAAAATACGGAGAGCGAAAAAAATAAGAAATTGGTTAAATCTGGGAAACCCTAAAGGGGATTAAATAAAATAGGAAGGAGATAGAGGGCAAGGGGAGGGAAGGGGATGAAGAAGACGGTGGTGACGTGGAAGGATGGGAGCCGTCGAATAGAGATTGGAGGAGAAAAGACCAAAAAGGGCAGAGGGGGGGGGCGCGGAGGTAGAGGAAAGAGAGAAAGAAAGAGAGTGGAAAGGAACTAAAGGGTTTGGTGAAAGAGAGAGAAAGGGGGTGACTCGACTCGACTCGACTCAGCGAGTTGAGTTCGTGCGAAAGAGAAAGAGAGCAAGGAAGCCAGACGAGCGATTTAGGAAGTTTCCGGCCGTTGGATCTGTCCCTCTTGAGGCGCTATTTCCCTCTTCGACGTCGTTCAATCCCCTTCTCTTTTTTCCCTTCATTTAAAGGTTTCCTTTTTGGAGTTGTACGGATGAACGTGGAGGCAGTCCAGTGAAACTGGAATGGTGGTAGTTAAACCGTTATTGTTATAAACATAAACATTTTTCCTTTAAAAAACCAAAAAGAAAAAAAAATCCATTTTTATATGATAATTAAACTGTTAACATGTTATTAGAATGCGTAATCTTACCATATCTATATTTATGTTTTAAAAAGACTATAAACTTAAATAATAAAAAAGCTCATGAATTATATGAATTTATGTAATTGAGCTCTACATTCTTACAATACTCAAAGAAGTCTTTTATTTTTTATTTATATTTAATAAAAAAATTATATTTTTTTATTATTATATCCACACAAACTTTTAATTTATAATAAAAAATTAATAGCTATTAGATCACATGTCAATTAATATTTTCTATCTACGTGAATTAATAACATGATTATATATCAATTGAGATAATCACGTCATATATCAAGCGATAAATGTGAATAAGAGAAAATGGAAACATAGTTCATCTCTATTAAGTTTACGTAAGTATAATGAATACGAAATTTTTGAGTACAGTATATTATAGAAACTTAATTATATACATTAATATAATTTAGGATTTTTTTTATTATTTAAGAATAGAGGTACAAAAAGTACCATTGACATAAATTTGTAATTCATAAGGGATAAGGAATTACTACTAACATATAGGACTATCAATTTATTTTTATAAAAGAAAAAAGAGAGAGAGAGAGAGAAACCCAACATATTATGGGACATGTTGAAAGAGAAATAACGAGGGCAAAAGAATATCATAGGACATGCTTTCCAACGTAAATGTCATGCAACGTGTCAACTCGTTCACTGATTCGAGAACAATGGAAACATTTGGTTTATTGACCAAAAATGTAGTCCGTACATGCTGATTCCATTTACATTACATCAACCAAAGTCAATGAAGAACAAAGGGCCTCTTTTTAACATGTAATTAAGTTAGGTATCGTTATAAAATCTTGATGGTATATAATCTCTCTTTGACAATTGACATTTGATCATTGAAATATAGCAATAATTACTTTTAGACCATATTTTGAATTTTAAGATATAGGTCTAATATTTTAAAAAATTTTGAATAAAATTTTTATTATTTTATACATACCTTAAATCAAATTCTTATATATTTTTTTATCAAATAGCCTCTCATGACTAACGATTGACAAACTATCGTTAATCAAAACAATATATTACTGATATGATATTGACGTAAAAAATAAAATTATCACGTGATTACATAATTATATTATTATTTATTATAATATATTAATATATTATGTTAATATTTAAAATATTTAATATTACAATGGACTACAACAAGCACACGATAACTTACACAAACAATAAATTTTCTGTTCTTCCCATGAATTGGGAAACCTGTGATTTTGTTCTTCATTTTTGGGTTTTCAAGTTTAGGAAATAAGTTATCATTTCCTACTTGGCAATAGTTGTTGAGTTGTTGGTTGTCCATGAAAATAGAAAGATAAGTAGAAAAAAAAAAACAGAAAGTAGCACAGTTTTTTAAAAACTAAGTTACACACCGGTTTCCAATTGGAGCTCTTCATTTATTGATTTATAGGGAAAGCAATAAAGAGCTTTCTCTGATTCTCATAGGCTTGGCTGCCTTGACAGGCTCTTAACAATTGCTATTTTCAGACAAAACGCACATAACTAACTGAATCTCAAATGTGTCTTCCCTCCTTTCAACTCAAGTTTGACCGTTTCTTTTCGTTTCCTTCTCTCAACCATCATCTCTCGATTCGTTCTTGTCACCATTGTCTTTGGGGTTTCGGTGATTTTCATTACAAGGTGAAGAAACGGAAGAAGACACAGAATTATGAGGGACAGGGGAACGAGGAATCTCTCAGGGGATGCAAGCGAAGACAATTCAAGGAAATGGATGCTTGAGAGCATTGAGATTGATGGAATGGCCGATGTTCCTCTAAATGCCCAGTCTGGGACATCCATCTCCACTTGTCCCAATGAAGCAGCCTTCACCAGGGACACAAGTACTTCCAACACTGCATCCCACTCCAGGAATCCGAGTACTTCCTCAGGGTTACCTCCGAATCCAGGCAGTTTAACCGGGTTGTCTCGGAATTCGAGCACTGCAGCCGGGTTATCCAGGAATACGAGTATTTCCCCGGCGTTACCACGGAGTGCCTCCAGGGTGACATCCTTCAGGAGGCTTATAAGTACTGCTAGGAAGAGGTCAAATGGGGCTCCACCAAATATTCCTAGAGTGCAAAGAACTGCCTCTTCCGCTGCGAAAGGGATTCAGAGTCTACGTTTCCTTGACCGAACCGTCACTGGGAAGGAAATGGATGCTTGGAAATCAACGGAAAGGCGTTTCAACCAGTTTGCGGTTGATGGGAAGCTCCATAGAGATAAATTTGGTGTCTGCATTGGTAAAACTTACGCAACATTTGGATAAAGTTCTTCCTTGCTAAAAACATGCAATTCCTTTAAAAACAACGAAAGGATTAAACTTGATATGATGCCTTGTAGGAATGGGAGATTCCAAGGAATTTGCAGGGGGAGTATTTGATGCCTTAGCAAGGCGTAAAAAAATAAACCCAGACGATGGGATAACCAAGGAAGAGTTGCAATCATTCTGGCAAGATATGACTAATCAAGATCTTGATTCAAGGCTTCAGATTTTCTTTGATATGTAAGAAATCTATATGTCCCTATCTCCCTTAATGTGCTTACAAGCTGGAGATAACATTTTGGTTCTTCCAGGTGTGACAAGAATGGTGATGGTAAGCTGTCAGAGGAAGAGGTAAAGGAGGTGAGAACACGAATACTTGTGATTTCTTCCTTATATTCTTCTTACTCTTTCCATGTCATAATTGGATTTCTCATAATTGTTATGCAAAAAGATTTTAGTGTTGAGTGCCTCCGCAAACAAGCTAGGGAAACTTAAACAGCAAGCCGCAGCATATGCATCTTTAATCATGGAAGAGCTTGACCCTGATCATTTGGGATATATAGAGGTCAGAAATTATCCATCGACGGCTCCTCCTTTTTTCCAATTTGAACACATTTACATAAGTAAGCTAGAATTCTTGTGAATTTTCTCTTTTCAACAGATATGGCAGTTGGAAATTCTACTAAGGGGAATGGTGACCTCTGATGAAGGCAGCAAGCTCAACAAGAAATCGCAGTCCCTGGCAAAAGCAATGATCCCTAAAAGATATAGAACTCCAATAAGCAAATACACATCCATGACCGTAGAATTTGTCCATGAAAACTGGAAGAGAATATGGGTTGTAGCACTTTTTGTAATCATAAACTTAATCCTCTTCTTTTGGAAGTACATCCAGTTCTACGGGTCAGCAACGTATCAAATCACAGGTTATTGTGTCTGCGTTGCCAAGGGTTCTGCTGAGGCTCTCAAGCTTGACATGGCTCTCATTCTCCTTCCAGTGTGTAGAAGAACTCTGACTAAGCTCAGATCAACATTTCTCCACAAAATAATCCCTTTTGATGACAATATAAACTTCCACAAGTTAATTGCACTAGCAATAGCCATTTGGACCAGTCTCCATACTTTTTTGCATCTTGCTTGTAATTTTCCGAAAATATCTGGATGCCCAACAGGAAAATTCATGGAACTTCTTGGACCAGCCTTTGGTTACAAGCAACCAAGTTATGCAGACCTGGTGAACAATACAGTCGGCATTACTGGGGTACTTATGGTGATTCTAATGTTATTTTCGTTTACTCTGGCAACACACAATTTTAGAAGAAATATTGTCAAGTTACCATGGCCATTTACCATATTGGCCGGGTTCAATGCTTTCTGGTATGCACATCATTTGCTGACCTTGGTCTATGTCCAACTGATCTTGCATGGTTACTTCCTCATCTTCAAAAAGCCTTGGTACTGGAAGACGGTATGTGCCATTAAATAATTTCAAATCATTCTAGAAGAACATTAATCAATTCTCTATGAGTTACACAGAAAATTAATGGAACCCTCTCTGCCCGTTGCAGACTTGGATGTATCTCCTGATCCCAATGTTATTCTACGCAAGCGAGAGATTCCTTACCAGATTCCAGGAACACAAGCATAACGTGAATGTCATTAAGGTATGCATAGAACCCTCCTTTATTTCATCTCCTTTCCATTAATCTCCAAATCCAGGGTTATTATCAATCATATTTATTCTGCTCTTTGGACATTTCAGGCTGTTATATATACAGGAAATGTTCTAGCTCTATACGTGACCAAGCCTCCAGGATTCAAGTATAAAAGTGGAATGTATCTGTTCATCAAGTGTCATGATATATCTAAATTTGAGTGGTAATATATCAGATATTATTCTATCTTGTATTAGTCAGAAAATGTTATCCGATGTCTCGGAATTATCTATGTTCATACATGACTGGGTCTTTGATTTAATTACAGGCATCCCTTCTCCATCACTTCGGCACCAAAAGATGACTACTTGAGCGTCCACATACGAACACTGGGGGACTGGACTAGAGAACTGAAAGATAGATTTGAAAAGGTGATAAACATATAATCTTAATAAGGGCTGGAGCATCCCCATTAATTTGGCATTAATGTTATAGAAACTTAGAGGCACCTTGTGAAATCATGTCCCCCTTCTTAGTATTTTCCCCTCTAGATGTTCCTATTCTTGTTCTTTTTTCTGTCGATCTAAATCAAAGAAATGCAGGCTTGTGAACCACCAACTGTGGAAGCAAAAAGAGGCAATTTAATGAGAATGGAAACCAGAGCAACTAAAAAAACAGAATCAAGTACAGACTATGAACAGGAACAAACTATGTGAGTCAGTTGTTGGTTCACGTAGTTTTACAAGCTCTCTCAATTCATTGTTTTCTACCTGGTATAAAACACAGTTTTCACTTTCTTGGCAGATTTCCAAGTATCTTCATCAAGGGACCCTATGGAGCCCCAGCTCAAAACTATAAGAAGTATGACATTCTCTTGCTTATTGGTCTGGGAATTGGGGCAACCCCATTTATCAGCATCATAAAAGATCTGCTGAGCCGCATCAAGCCTGCTGTGAGTTTGGCAAACCAGATTCCAATCTGTTGACATCCTTACAAAATTGATGTTTAATTTTTAACATTAGATAGAATTTGACTAATACAGGATGGTTTGCAAATGGAGGGCGGTATGAAGCCTGGTAAGAAGTATCCTGAAAGGGCATATTTCTATTGGGTTACTAGGGAACAAAGCTCGTTCGAATGGTTTAAAGGTGTCATGGATGACATTGCAGAATATGACAAAAATGTGTGTTTCAACAGCTTCAAAACAAATCTCTACTTCACCATTTCTATTTCCCTGAATTAATTTATACCAATCAATTATTGCAGAAAATGATAGAAATGCACAACTACTTAACTAGTGTGTATGAAGAAGGCGATGCTCGGTCTGCCCTTATCGGCATGGTGCAGAAAATTCAACAGGCTAAGAATGGAGTTGATATTGTCTCAGAAAGCAGGGTAATTTTCTTCGCTTTCGCTAGGCTTGAATGTGCAATAACAGGCTTCTCTCTTAAGCTTATTTTTCTAACGTGAAACCTTTTGACACAGATAACGACACATTTCGCAAGACCCAATTGGGGGAAAGTTTTCTCTCAACTGGCTAGTACTCATGAATCTTCTCGAATAGGTAAAAGCAACCAGAAGCTATAATTTTACTGCATGCCATTGAATTTTTTTGGTCCCCCTGCAATTTGATTATCTGCTGATGTATTGTTGCAGGTGTCTTCTACTGTGGAAGTGCTACACTTACCAAAGTATTAAAGAAGCTATGTCATGAATTTAGCCTAGAAACGTCAACCAGATTCCAATTTCACAAGGAGAACTTTTAAAGTATATACTTAATAATCATGTAAACTACGCAAAATCTAGTGAAGAAACTTGTTATAGATTGCTCATTATTGTCGTAACGTGCGGGTCCAAGAACCTGACCATTAGACGTGGGCGAAAATTACATATCTTGAGAGTCGCCACCAATCCTTTTTTTAAGTGTGATTGGCCACCCTATTTTGTCCTACTCAACGAAATCTAAAATTAATTTTTGATTCGTCGAAAGAACGATAAACTGATTTACATATCTTTTAGATTTGGGTTTGGGAGTACGGTTACGCACGGAGAAGGATTAGTACCCCGTGACGCCCGTTCCACAAACGATATTATTTAATCATCTATTATCATAACCCATTAATTTTATTCTTATGTTTACTTAATTGTTATTTATTAAATTTGTCTTTTATTCCATTAATCAAGTCAAAATATTTTGCTGGTTTGACGCACATATGATGCAATCGTGAAATGTATGGTATAAAATCAAAATAATGTCAAACGAAAACTTTTTATTGAGCGTACTTTCCGAATCCACCCATCATACTGGTAGGATCCGAGAGTATTCTCTCATTTAGAGAAATACTTTAGAAACTTGCCTTCGCAAGCTTACAAGGTAAATCCCATCATCGAGATAGTCGTTTGTGAGTACAAAAACAATAATTTCATGAATGCAAATCCTAATACGGGTAAAAGCCTTTTATTAAAGATATTTCTCCGGACCCTCCCATCGTACTGGTGGAGTTCGGAGGTATCTTTTTACCTAGGGAGTTTACCGGTGAAACTCGCATTCGCAAGCTTTCTCGGAAAGTCCCATCATCGGGATTTTACCCATATACAGAATGTCTATATGCCATGACATTTAACAATGTAACAATGATACGCGACCTACTCGTAAATTCGATGTTCGTTTCTTATTTAATATTTTTCTTTGAGCTTACTTATCACGAACAAAATATTTCACATTTATTTATTGTTTTTATAAAACCATTTCTATTTCGTCATATATTTTATCATGTATGTATTTATTCATTTTACTATATAAAACTCCCTTAAAATCATATTCTTAAACCACATATATTTTTATTATCCATAATCATTGTTATTTATGCATGTGTATTCTATCCGTTTTTGTATTATTATGATTAACAAATTTATTAATTTTTCATTTCTTTTACTTGTAGACTTTGATTAATTGGTGATTAAATATATTTAAGGTTTTCTTTATTATTTACTTAAAATTAGAAATTTCGAATCGAGACCCTCCCATCATACTGGTGGGGTCCTAATCAAAATTCCTAACCTAAGGAAATTTACTCGAAATTGCGACTTCTCGCGTTCGATTGGACATCTCATTATCGGTATTGATTCCAAATCAAACATTATATTTTATACTTAATAATTTTTTATTTGGTCTTATTCTTTTATTTTACTTTACCTTTATTTATCTATTCATTGATTGATTTTTTTTTTACCAAACTTGGAATCTTTCTTAACGGTCCAAAATATATATTTTATTATTATTATTACCGTCATTTCTCTACATACATTATTATTATATATATATATATATATTTTTTTTTTTTTTTTTACAAAAAAAAAACTAAACTTTCCTTCATCAAAATATATCTTTTTATTATTTTTTATTTATTTATCTAAATATATGTTCTTTATAACTATGCATTTTTACTTTTGCTTTGGTATTATTACTATTATTATTTTTTATTGATTTTTTTAGTTTGTTTTGACTCTCTAACACTAAAATAGATAATCATATTTTATAAATATTTTTCTCCTAGAAAAATAAATTCATTTTAATTAAGAAAGATAAGCTAGATCCAATATCAACTAAAATAAACCAAAAAAAAAAAGATAATTATACCTTACCAGGCTGAGATTAGGCTAGCCCATAAGCTCGCAAGGAGCCCAAGATCGCAGCACCAAATCTGCTCCCTAAGCCCATTATATCAAGCCCGAAACGCACCGTTTGGTGCTTATAGAGCCACTCGAAACGGCGCTGTTTAGGCCTGGACCCTTTTAGTTCCCCCACTCCACTAAAACGGTGCCGTTTTGCTCTCTTCTGTCTGGTATAAAAGTTTATTTTTTTCTTTTCTCTTTATTTTCTTCTTTTCATTTTCTCTCTCTAACCCCAAATGCTCTCCCTTCTCTCTAGCCTCAACCGTAGCCCCCTTCTCCCTCTCTCACCGTTGCCGTCACTTCCACCGTTTTCTTCACCGTCGACCGGTGAAACTTCAGCCCTTCTCTCTCTCTTGAAGCCTTCTCTCCTTCCGATTGATGGATCTAGCCTAGATCCTCCCCTTTTGTGCCGCTGATCACCCAAAATTGAGCCTCTTCTCTTTCTCCTTTTCCCCCTTAACCGATGGCCCCAAGAAACACTCCTTTCCTAATCGACGGAGCACCCAAAGCTTTCCCCCTTCATTGCCGACAGCAGCTACCTAAATTCTCCCTTCCAAGCTTCAACCGATAAACCCAAAAAATCAAGATTTAATCCTAGAAACCCAGACCCAAAAAAGTCCCCCAAGACTCACTCATTTCTCTCATTTTCGTTTCTTTTTTTTGCATATTTTTTTATTGTGGATTGTGGATTTAGATCTTTTGTTATCGTGGTTAGGGTAGTCTGCTGGTAGAGAATTAGGGTATTTTGGATTTGCAGGTCTCGATTGTGTGAGATTTTTTTTTGTTGATGGATCTAGTTTTTTTTTTTTTTTTGCAAGATTGGTGTTTTTTTTTATCTGGCTTTTTCTCCTATCTCAAAATCTGCCTCCCCCCTCCGCCTTTTAAAGAAAATTGGATTGTTCAAAAATTTGGACAATCCAGAGGCGAAATCATGCTCTTCTGAGCATGATTTCACAGTACTCTGGCAAACAGGAGGGGTTGGTAGTCGGAGGTGACCACTCCTCCCCAAACCCGATTGCCTTTCAAGTGCATTCATGCCCTGTAATGATGGACTGGGGAAGGGGCTGAGCACACGCTCAATCCCTTCCTGTTCATCCATTTTTTATTATTTTTTATTTATTTCTTGCTTTTATTTTTTGTTTGTTTTTGTTTTTTTTTATTATATATTTTTATTACTTATTTTTATTTTTATTTGAAATAGGTGCCTACAATTATCGAATAACACTCTTTGAGCTTTCAATTTTGCTAATGGCTGAAGAGCTCTTTGAGCATCTGTTCATTCCTTGTCTTCAAAAACTTAAAAAATCTATTGATCGTCCCCAAAATGTAAAGATATCTGACACGTGTTTGTGAGACTGACAATCCATACTACATTACAAGGTCGATAGGATCTTCATTGATTCGAAAGTTCACAGGACAACAATTAAGGGATTGTCCAAGCCACAAATAAGACAATTCAATTCTTGAAGCATGTATATAACATTGGATCATCTTTTAAATGCTTAAATCATACTGAATCTAGTTGGTAGGAAGATCGGGCCACGAGCACATAAGACAAGCATCTAACTTATATTCAATTGATAACAATTGAACTTCGACGTTAGTATTCAAAGAAACAAAAACATGAGCAAGAATATCTCAAATGAAAACTAAAACAAAACGAGTAAAAAAAATTGTGGGTGCTTAATTTTCTCTGCTACCCTCCTACCGACTTTTGAAGGAATTAAATTTGATGGGGTAAGTAACATGTGTGGTTGGTTCGGTACATTGTAATGTAACTCATAGGAATCTTGTAGTAACCAATATGCAGGAAACTCTTAAATTTTATTGCAGAATCTGAGACGAGCTGAACCCCAGCTGGTCCAAGGGTACTCCCAAGACAAAAAACTAGCATGGTTGTAGGATTTGTGGGACAAAGTTTCTGAAGATTCGGCCATGGCTTACGACAGCAAATGATAAGAGTTTAAAAATGGGTTCATAGAGAAAGACCCAAATCCGGAGGGAAATTACTTCTAGCCTTACGTGAGGCCAGTGGGCAGTGACCGACCTGTAATGAAGGCCTACCAAAAACATCTCTCTCTCTCTCTCATTTCATTACATAAATTTGTTGTCTAATCGTACTATTAGAGGCTAGGAATTGGGCAAGCTATTCGATTCAGGCCCACCGTAACCAGTCCAGTACTGGCTCATGGATATCTCTACACTTTCATTTGTTTTTTTCTCAAAGTAGTGAAAGATATAAAAGAACCACATACGCCCCGAATCCATAATTTTATTGGTTACTTGCCCATGCATTTTCATTTATAACTATTTTCTGAAGATTGTGGCGTTGGCTTCACTTTTTTGTACAAAAAATATTAAGGTGAGGAAGAAAAGAGGGGAAAAGGGAAGGGGGGGTATCTAGCAGCCCACAGGGGTTAGATTTTTAGCCTAAAATTTTAATGCAATGTTGGTAGGGTGTATTTCTTTTAAATTTTTGCTTCACCTTAATTGATATTATTACTGCATGCTGTTATTATTGCATGCTGCTTGCTTTCTTCTTCTATATATATATCTACACACTTAAATTATATCGGCTGGAGTTATACCTGTTGTCTCTAAAGTGGAAATATTCCATTAATTGCTATGCTTGCTTTGTTATTATTGTCTTGTCCACGATTGCCTTCTCTTTTGCTTTACATAGTCCTTTCTTGCCATTGATTGGGAAAATGTTTTCATTAAATAAATGTTGCATGTGTTTTACGTAATCACAATCATAAATAATTTACAATGTTGTCAGCCTTTCTTCTTTATCCCCTTATGGATAGAGGAGAAGGAGAGAGACAGAGACAGAGACAGAGGGAGGGAGGGAGCGAGGAGAGGAGAGGAGGGGTTGACATTCAGACCTTGACTCAAATTTAAAGGGCAAAAATTCAATGTCATGTTCTTCTGTTTTTTAAAACTAGTAAAGAATGTTCTCAAACACTCAAACTAAACTACCTGCGGGTACTTTTTATAGGAGTTTTGATCCTCATCTTTCTTTTAAATGTTTATAGTCTTTTGCTGGACTAGTCAACTTTATATTAATTTGTAATTTCTGTAGATTGTTTAGCAACCCCGAAATTTTAGGTATAATGAAGTATTAATTAACTTTTAAATTCATTTTTTTCATATTAATAAAAAATCGTACCCTTATCTACAGATGAATTTGAATTCCTCATCTTTGGGTGAGACATTCAATTAAAAAGTCATCTCTCTTAAATAGTAAGATGTTTCAAACTTTTTATATAATTATGTCAATAATTTCCAATAAGTTTGAACTTTTTTTTATCTGTGCTTAAGGTAATAAAGCCTAGTGGTCCTAATATATATTATAGTCTTTAAAGTTGGAAAATAATGTAGGCTTTGAATGTATTGAAGAATGAAGGGAAAAAAGAAGAAAGTTTCTGTGTTGGCAGTCCAAATTGAAGAGGTGGGATGACTCATGTTAAAAACTAAAACAGTATTTTCCTTGTTTTTTTATTTTCTGATGAAATTTTCTATTATTGCATTGACTTGTCTGAAAGATCCAAAGACCAGTTTGGAAAAAAGCTGATTTCTACGTGACTAGATGTCCAGCAAGTACTGGTGTTTGAGCTCCCGCTTATATGTATATGCCAGCTTTAAGAAACACAAAAGACAAAGCTGTAAAGATTTGAAAAAACAATGTAAACAACACCCTTTTCAAAGCCAATTCTAGAATTCTGATTTTGGAATTGGAGAAATACACAGTCTAGAATTGATAGGTTAAAAAAAAGAAAAAGTAGTAGTAATAGTAAGAGGGGAGCAGTAGCATTACTCCCTAGACAATTTAGATCTTTCTCATTCCAAGAGCCTAAAAATTACCACACATACACTGCAGAAACCCCAAGAAAACAAAAATTACGGCCAGATTTCAAACTAAAAAATAATAAGTTACTACAACCTAGGCAGAGAGAGAGAGAGCCTGGGGTTTATTTTCTGGGGGGTTTAAGGGAAGGTTTAGGGGTATATCCGGTGTGGGGTTAGGAGTAGTAGTAGTAGTAGTAGTAGTAGTAGTAGTAGTACTGATACAAGAAAGATGCTTGGAAGAGTTGCACTCTTCCTTGAGATTTGAGGCTGTGACTGGGAAAAGTTCAAGGGTTTTAAGGGGTGGCCTGATGGCAGTACTGTAGCATGGTGATGATAATGGGGAACCCAGATCAACCATCGTCAACCAATCACCGCCGTACATTCTCATCGTGGCCTTATCAATGTTTTCCACTTTTTCTGGAATGTCAAACTTCCACGTGTAGTTCATCACTTGCTTTGCCGCTGCATCCTCATGAACCCCTACCTGCTCCCAATGCAAGAAATTAAAACTGGCCGGAATAGTACATAGACAAGGATTCATTTTGATTATCCATCTGTTTACTTCATTTAAAAACTAATAGCAAATAAGGCAAATTTGATTTTGTCTGTCATTACATTAAAATAATAAAATAACGAGCACCATGCATGCACACACACACACTCGTGTGGATGATATTGAACTTTCGATATTAATATCTGTACATAAAATTAGGTTTCCTTTCTGTCAGAGGAAGAGAAAAAACCACAATGGCTGCATGTTAGGACATATTGATGTAATTCTAGATTTTGATTTATACTTTTTATGTACAATATCTTTCATCAGTTATGTTTTCTCATTATAAAACCGTTATAAAGCTTGTAAGAAAACCCTCCCATAAATTTCGGTTCTCATTCCTATGTTATTTCTTGTATATACTGCTAATACTGTAATCACAGGAAAGGTGAAGCATTGAATGCTACCATTGTTTTTGTGACGAAAAAACAGAATAAATCGATAATCTCTTTGACACTTTGTATTTTTTTTTTACCTGAGGAAAAAGACTGGCTGAGTTAAAGTATGAAAGATGTTGAAAAGCAGGGGAGCCAGGAGAATCGAAGTAGTGAAGGAAGTGGTGGTTAGGATGGTTTTGTTGCAGCTGGTGATGATGATGCTGATGGTAAAGTTGTTGTTGTAGTTGTAGTTGCTTGGTAAGTTTCCTCCTGAGCTTTTGTCTGTCTCTTGCCTTGTGGTTTTGAAACCAATAGAAAACGTTCTTGCCTTCGATCTTGCCATAGAAAGAAAGGTGGGAAGTGATTTTTTGGATTTGAGAGGCATTTGGAGTTCTAATCCCACTTCTATACATCTCTTCTAAGATCATAAGTTGCTCTGGTGTTGGACACCACCTGGAGGAAGCAGCTGGAGACATTGAGAAAAAGAAACACACACACAAAGAGCTAGCTGTTTAGTCTTAGTCTTTCTTTTTGATTTAGTATACTGCAGACTGGCTACTCCTTTTGGCCTTTTGGGTTGAAAAAGGGTTTCAAGTAACACATATAAATAGATGGACAAAGGAGGAGAGAAGAGACAGAGAGAGAAAGAGAGCAATAACAGTATACAATGCAAAGGCAATGGTAGAGAAGTAAAGTAAGAGAGACAAAAAGGATGGAGAGAGAGGGGGACAGCAAAAGAGAGAGGGTTAATAGAGTCGAAAAAGTACAAGTGCAGCTTGTCATGCTGATGTTTCCCTGAGAGGGGCATTCAAGTGTTGGTTTCAGCATATGCACAGCTGAGAGAGAGAGAGAAGAGAGAGAGAATCTGGAAACCAAGGTGGTAGTGAATGAATGAGGGGAAACTTGAATGATTATGTCAATATCACCTTATTATTTCATTTACTTGGGGCTCAACAGAGATGAAGTAGGCACACCTAAGCGTGTTGGAGATAACTTTTAATGGTTTTGGTCGGAGACAACAGCAAGTAAATTTAGATATAGATACTGATAGCTTCTGGCTTTGCATACATGAGCATGAGCTACTTCAGCCCACCATGATTGCAGACCGACTTATTCTCGCCAAGTTCTCCCATTTGCATTATTTTGTTTGCACTCCTTCTTTAATTGGTTTCATAAATTATGTTATTTTTTGACTTTTTTTTAGTAAAAACCTTCCATTCTACACATTTATTATTTAACAAATTAAAAATATTATTTGAAGAGAAAAACTAAAACTAAATTTGGGAGTAGAAGGGAGTAAATTTTGTCATCCTTGTAGTCTCTTTTCCATGTCTGTAAGTTCATGCATGCATCCCCTTTCATGTCTAGATACCCTAATATGCCTTCCTTCTGATGTATATGCAAGAAAGAATAAGTTAGAGAAGAAATGTGGACTTCTTTTTCTTTCATTGGTTTCTTCTCATTGCACCTAGCTATAGTTGGAATTTTCATCTTGGGTGTATTTGAGGAAGTCTAAAGTAGTAGAGATGTGAACCCTAAATCTCCTATCTTAAAACGAAAGCAAGTCTGGACTTTTTTTAGCTATAAATAAAAAAAAATATTCCAACCATAAAACATAGCATATGAGAAATTTCAACTTGCTATTTCAGTATTGTTAAGTACAACATCTACCAATTGAATTTTTATTTATTACCCGTCATTTATTTTTGTACGATAATCGTTTATCTTTCTTTAAAAGATGAAATCTGTCCAAAATATTCGAATCCGAACTGTTTTACTATTGAAGTTTTTTATTTTATATATTTATATATATATAAAAGTTGAATTAAAGAGACACTTAATATTGGGCTTACTTTATTGACTTTGGATTTTATATAAATTTGTATAGAACTTCTCTTGTACCTAAATTATGGACACCACAGTTAATACACGTGTTTACCTTATTGCAAGTAGGGTCTCTGCCTATAAAGACATAAATTGCGAGTGGGGTATTGCTTCTAATAAAATGACGTCATCCAGAATATAAAGAATTTATAGCATGTCTCTTGTAACAATGGGCAATACCTTATACAAACTCCCACAAAATGCAGCACATTCTTTTGGAATAATAATAATAAAAAAAAAAAGCCCTAGTCGGAAAGGCGGAATTGGAAAGCTAGGTAAATCTGATATGTCTTTATCACAGCAGTGATACTTTCCCTACCTTTTCCTTTGAAATTTCTCCACCGTCATCATCATGATTCATCAAGAATAATACTCGTGCATGTAGGTGGGTAGGCTTCTCAGCTTTTTTAGGACCATAACTCCAAAAGACATGGCCGATGCCTCTTCATTTCATCATTTCCAGAACAAAAAAAAGGGAAAAGAAAAAGAAAAAGAAGAACTGTTTGCTTTCATATGAATGCATGGCCATATCTAACGATATTTCAGCTGTTTAAATCCTAAAACCACAAAAGAAAAGACCATTTGACATTCCATAAAAGATCTTGTCTCTGTCATTATTCATTCATATTTTCATCCCCTCCCCCTGGTTTCTTCTCTACTGTTACTTTTGTGCTTTTTTTTACTTAGAATGCTCCATCCATGCATTTACCCCACAGACCATATTTACTTACTCTCTCTTTCTCTCTCTCTCTCAAACCCACCAGGGTCTTGTCATCTGTGATTAGTGTTTTACTGCTCTAATATAGGTTTTTCCGTGACTGTTTGTCGAATCATTTTCCATTAGCATTCAGTTTTGATTGAGCACTTTCAGAAACTGTTTGGATGCTTTGAACATATAGTCTGACAGTAATAGCATCTACCCTTCCCCTCCCCCATTGATTAGGCCCCCTTTCTAACCGCGTTTAGCTGTAAGGTTTTTTCAAGCTGAATGTCATAGGTAGGGGTCTCTACTCTCAACTCTTTGTAACAGCTCAATCTCTTTCTCTCTCTCTCTCTCTCTCTCCAAATTAGTTTCACTGTATAGAAAACGTAAGCCCTGGACAAACCCATAAATGCATGAAGTCCAAAGGCTTGTCTTTTTGCCTTCGCATCACCTTCTCTCTGCCCACATTCCCATTAAATCTCAACCGTCCATTAATCTTTGTTCTCTATTTCACCCCTCCTACTCAAGAACAGCTACTTTTTCTTCCCATTTTATGTCCTTCAACGAAGGACATATAACATAACGAAGTGTAGGGCATGTAAAAAATTTATTGACTGATTAACGTGTAAAATTACCAAAGAAACAAAGCGAACACCAATTTATAAAAAGAACAGCTTTAGCACTGCCTCTGCAAATTTTTGTTTCTTATTGAAAACATCCCAAAGAAACCTTTCCTTCTTCGAGTATTTGACTATGGTATTGTCAAAACCCAGTAACAGATTCCCACTGCATCAGAATTATCCTATTGTAGCCATATGATATATAATCTCAAGCAGTGACACAGCCAAGGTAATTTTGTATGGTCGCATCTAGTTTTTAATTTTTATTATTATATGTATAAAATTTAAAATGTATAAATTTACGTAATTATCATTTAATCATCTCTCATACAAAATTCTAAATCTATCATTAAATATTTAAATTATTTCTAACTTATTCTTTCCTTTTTGACATGCTTGGACTTCTAAATTTGAGATTGCTAAAGCACATTCATAAAAATTACTACTGCTATCTTTGCCAGCTGCTATTGCAGAAAGAGTAAAATCTTCCATGAATTACAACTAGGACAAGGAATTCAAGGGAAAAAGATAAGTGGGTCTCAGGAGCTGAGAAAGTTGGTGAGTGTGAGTAAACTCTCAGGTACTTCCAAGCATGTCCCAAGTACATGAGATAAAACCAAATTTAAATATTGAGTCTGTAAATCAAAAGGGAACATTAACCCTCGGTTATCAACACTCCTCAATTTGATATTCAAATTGATTTGACAATTTTTATGTATTTAATCATTTTTTTATTTGAAATCGCATCTAATTAAGTGATATTTATGTTGAATTTTCAATCTCCAATCACTAGAAAATGAACCATTTGGACCCTTTGATTATTGAATAACCTCTAAGAAGAATTTTAATAGATATTTGTGGATAAAAATTGAGAAAATCTCACGCAAATGTAAAGCTAAAAAGTTTTTTCGAGACATAATTTTGTTTTCGTCATTAAACTTTATAAGATTAAACATGAGATTGAATAGTTTTTTCCTGTTTTTTTTTAATTTTATAATTCAAATTCAATATCTCAAACTTTAACCCTTCGAATATCTCTTCGAAGGAGTGATGGTGGTAAATAAAATCTTAGAAATCCTACCCCATCCCCTCCTCCTCCTCCTCCCACTCCCCCATAAATGAAAAACATAAGAAAGCCAAGGCCACGAAGCCTGGAGTGAAAGGTTCTTACACAAGAAAACTATACAGAAAACAAAGGATTCCACAAGCTGCTAACCCTAACTGTCTAGTCACATATCAGTACCATTCCAATATACAGAGAGAAGTAAATTTTGTCGAAAAGCTAAGGACAAATACGTCATACTACAGCTGATGTCGCATTAAATTATTTTAATATATATGGCAATCTAGATTGCTTTCGTCATGCATGAATGCCTGGAGATTGATTGGACGCCTCCTTGTGTCCCCCTGCAGTACATTTCCTCACTGTCCTTCATTATTCTTTTTCCATTTTTCTTTCAATGGCGTTATGCTGCTACACCACCTCCTTCTTTATCATAAACCCATAACCATGAACGTCTCTCACTGTAAAGTAGCTGGGCCGCGACCCTTTTCTTCAAATTTTCAATTAGGGTATCCCTCTGCTATCTTTGATTGACCCCGCTAGCTCTTTTATCTTTATGCAAGCTGTATTTCATGTGATAAATATATAAAACGACTGGATAAATATTACAAAAAAAAAATCCTATTGAAATAATGTTTGTCTCTATTAGATTTAGGCTCGCAAATATTGAATGGTATTTGAAAGTCCATGAACAGGGTGAAAATGAAAGGATACCGTAACCAAAAACATGATGTTATAGTCCAGAAACAAGGACTTCAATGTGTAACACGTTGTGTCTATTTTGTATAACAAATTAAGCATGCATGAGTTTTGAAAAATGTTCCAACCTTTTTCTCCTACTTTTGCCAAAAGTAATGAGTAGCTTCCATCTTTGCTTATGTGGCATCTGATCGGTACATGGTTACATCTTATTGTACGCGAAATAGGGTGCAAGAAAGCTCATTTTATTATGGAATATCGAGTCATTTTTTCCATAGTAAAAGAAAAAGCAGCATCAAGTTTGAGCATAAAAAGGCAGGGGCAATGGAATGCCCCCCATTGCACGTGTAAACAATAACTGTAAAAACCATCTCGCGCGGCCCAAATATTCTGCAAATAATGGAGACTGCTTTGTCTACTTGCCCTTCCCGGCCGGCTGGCTTCCTTTGCATGTTCGGAAATCCATCACGATTCATAATGATTCCCGAGTGGGAGACTGCTGCTTGCACCAGCCTTACCAGGATTGTCGACCGAATCTCTATTTAATTTAAAGCAGCCAAAGGGAAAAGGTCTCCTTTAATCAGGAAGCGATCTTGTGGTAGATATCCCATCTTTATGAATGTTTATCATTCTGTGCTGCAACAGGACACTTAATAAATGTTTGTATATATATAGTTTGTACTTTTCTTTTGTTGAAGGTGAGTATATATAGTTTGTACTTACAAATACAAATACAATGCATATACATATGTATTTCCATTCACTTTTTCAATTACTATAACTTTGTTTCAATACATACCAAGATAACTTTCTCTAATTTTATTACATATATATATATATATATATCTATATCTATCATTAGATTTATCTCGTAATCCAAATTAAAAATTTTTAAAACAAGATCGTAAGTTCTAACTATATTCGGGTGTCAAACGTTACCGACTGAACTCACCCGTAACGGAAAACCGAAGACAAGCCCCCGCCCTCTCTCCCCCCGTTTGTTTCGGGGACATAAAAGAAAAACCAGTGCAGGGGGGCTGCGTTAAAGAAGATTGTGGGCCTTTTTCTCAGAAAGAAAAGGACATCATCGTCATCAACCGCATCAGCAATCTCTGGTTTGATCAGTTGCCATCAATTCCAAAAATATTTAGCATATGTTACAACCATGGTCTATGGAGGTATATACAGTGTAATGGGATATGAAAACTATGATTTTAGAATTTTTACCAATCAAATCCTAGGAAGGAAACACAACAATAAATAATTCCAACTCTATATATATATAGTTAAATTGATTTCCTAAATTTATTTCACAAAAAAAAAAGAAATTAATTTAGTGAAAATTTTAGTTTTTTTCTGGCTACTAACAGGGATGAGGAATCTTCAGAAAATTAACTAGTAGCCAGTCATTATTGTCCTAGCACTGTTCCACTTATTGCCAGTTATTTTCCCCAATTTTTTTTTCACATTTTTTCTTATCCCAAGTAAAATAAATAATTTTTGGTCTTTTATTTAAGTTTAAAATCTTGGAATTAATTATGAGTTAAATCAGTATAAATAGATCTTAAATAGAATTGTGCATTTAATTTACCATCCACTGTTAGAAAACAAAAAAGAAAAAGGAAAGATGGGAAAAGTAGAAACTATTCACTTTATAAAAATAGTTAGTTTATCATAATTTACAGTAAAACGGTAATTGGTAATGTGGTAAAAAGAAATTGTACATTGTAGAGAGGATCCAAGACAAAGGAAGGAATTTGTTATTTATTCCCATTCAGAACTTTCACACTCTTTCCTCATATGTCACATCCATTTCTATTCCAAAATTAATTACTTTTTATTTCAGATTCATCATGGTACTTATTTTAACTTTTTAGAAATTAACTTTTACTTATTTTATATATAAATTTTAAAATTTTTTATTAATTGATTTTTCATAACTTTTAATATCAAAAGATTAAAAAAATCATAAAAAATAATTTCAAAACACCGTTATAGGTGGACGCTTTCATTTAAAAAAATATAATGCACTTATCCTATATCAAGTAAAAGATAAAATGGATCGTAAGTATATAAACATGAATTTTTTATCATTTATTAAATATATTATTTAAATTAAAAATATGAGCTCGTTATTTATAAATTTATTTAAATTTTATTTTTAAAGTTTAAGATTATATACAAAGTTAAATTTAAATTTTGATTTGTAACATTTGATATTAAAATAAATTTAAATCTTCATTAATATGAAATTTTTATAAAAATATATAAAAATCGAGATAAATTTAAACTATTGTTAAGATTCATACCTCCAGTAATATTATAAAAACAAACAAAAAAGATTGATTAATTTAAAAGAAGTAAATTTAAAAATGCGTGAAAAAAAAAAACCAAGTGGAGGGAGTGTGTCCAGCTGGCTAAAAGTGATTGGGCCACGTTAAAGAGATGGTAGTGATTAGTTAATAATCTGATATGACTACTGATAGATCGACATGGGGCTGATCTGTCCGTACACTTGTGGTTTACCATTAATTTTTTTTGCTTATCCCAATATTCATGGTTGTGGGTATAAATTTGCTACTTTTTTATTGCTCCTGTTTGTGATAAGATATCCATTGCCCCTTTTAATTTTACCATTTAATAATACATATATATATATATATATATATATATAATATAACAAGTAAAGCTGGCTATTACCATTTAAGGTATGACCGTATGACAGAAATCTATGTAATTTATTACTTCATCTGCCCCCCCTTTTTTTGTCAAATTTTCCTTTCTAAAATGTCTCAGCAATAAAAGTTTTTATACTTTGCAGACACTTAATGTTTTATTTTTTAAATTAAAAATTTATTTTTTATATTAAACAATATTGAATATTTATATTATAAAAAAATTAAATTTTAATTTAAAATATATCAAAATTAAAAATTTTATTTTAATCTTCGTGAAAATAAAAAAAGATATTAAGAATTTATTTAACAATTGAGTTATCTTAGGTTCATAATCTTTTATCTATTGCTTTAATTATTAGCGGTATTGACAAATGTATTAGTGTATTTTTTTAATTATTTTTTAAAAAAATTAATAATAATTAATCAAAACTTAATCTGTTGGTAGCTATTTTTTCATATTAAAAATGAAAAAAATGCATTAAATACATTTTTTTGGTGATTTTTTTTTGTTTTTGGTATAATAACATTGTAAATAATATCCATGTGCAATTAATTACCAGTCTATTTTCTTTCTGAGTGCTTCTTTTAACAGAATGCAAGGTATCATTTTCCAAGTAAAGTGGCAGTGGCCTTGACAAAACAGGTGCTGCCCCCCCAGTTAGCTAGATCCTTTTAAAAGTAGCTTAAGCATGCCCCAAAAGGAAAAGCAGGCACTACTGAAGAACCTTCACCATCATCTGCAACAATCTTAAAATTTGTGATGGAAACAAATCAAAGTTATGATCGTATCTTTTCTATTCACAGTTTCTGATGAACTGAGTGGTTAATAGTAGTTCGTTAAGTAAAGGAAAAAGAAAGAAAAAGGGGAGGTACTGCTGCTTCGACTACTAGAACTTAACTTTGTCTACTGTACGTTGGCTAGAACAGGGCAGCTGCCTGAGTCTGACTTCCAGAGGCTCAGAAAACCCAAAAACCCTCTTTTTGTTTAATGGAGTTCGTTATACTGCATCTAGCAACAGCTTGCTTTTCCTTCTACCTCTTCTTTTTGGAAATATAACAGTGACCATTGTTTCTTTCTGTGTCTACTGCTGGGTGCTGCCCCCCTTTGATTATATTTCTGACATGTTGGTTGAATTGGAAAAGATCTTTGTTCTCTTTTTCTTCACAAGAAATTGAGCCGCTTTAAGGTCATTATCCGCGGATCATCAGATAGATACAATAAAGAAGAAGAAGAAGGAAGAGGAAAGGAGTAGTGTGTCATTAATGAAGATAACAGTGGCTTCACCAGCTTTTTTGGCCCGGTGATCAAGGCTTGTTTTCCAGTGCAAAAACAGTTAAAAGAGGGTTTTTAATGCTGTTCAAGCTGAATTATATTCCGTTAACAAAGCAAAACTTTGACATGGATGGAGCTTTCATGGCAGCATCTCACTTTCATCAACTTAATTATAAGGCTATTCAATTTGTCAGATAATAATTACGTTATCTGACTTTTTCCTAATGATTACATCATGTATTTGTTTGTCTAAATTAATAATTACCAGTGTAAACTTGTTATTAATTAAGTAATTAATAGTTAGATTAGATGCAAGCTGCCCATTATGAATCAGATTGAGAAACAAATACAATAAGGTTACTACCATTGTTTTTCTCTCAATTAATTATATATGGGTCTTGCAAAATACTAGTCCTGGAACATTTGATGCATAAAAACAATGGTGACATGACCTGTATCCAAGTACTCAAAAACAACAATTCTTATATATATATATATACACACACACACACAGCCAAACTGATTTATGGCATCAACCTTTCAGCTGCTGGTTTCTTCGCAAGGACCTTCCTCTTGTGCTTGATCCCGAAAGGAGTGACCTCTTTATCACACAAATCAGAACCATGCCAAACATTCCGAGGCAGATATCTTCGAAAATAGAAGTATCTTGAGCTGAGATGAGAATCTTCCAATGACTCAACCTGTGCAAATCCTGGTCGCCAATCATCATTCCCGGATAGCTTGAGATACAGATAGCAAATTGGCGATTCCACGCATTGGTCTGTCACTTGAAACTCGTCTACCAAGCAAGCTTGGAAAGGTTTTGTGGGAATATCGTCAAGTACAGCAGGCTGCAATGGATCCAACTTCCTTACATGCTTGGAATTCAGGTGTTGAACTACAATGTCATTAGATTTTATATCACCAAATCTCAGGCTGACATAGTCTGATGTCTCGGCACCCTTGGTGCATGATGTTTGTATTGTGACTGTGTAGGTGCAGTTTCCCTGTAAAAAATATTTAAAAGCCATGTAGTCACTAATTAACCTGTATTCGAATGTTTAATTCAATGATTGATGAATGATTTTCACTTCAAAAGAACATAAATCAAATCTCCTCTTCCTCCGGTATAAAAAAGGAAGAAAATTGCATAGACCCAAATTGGTTTTGCGAACTATAAGATAGATAGACCTTATTGAACTATAACTAGAAAGCAATTATGCAAAGTTGATTACCTTCTTGTTCTGAGGGAGGTTTGCACCTCCTGCAAGTAAAGCAAGTGAAAATAGGCAGCAGGCAATGATCAGTCCCCTGCGTTTCTTCATTTCCATTTTCTTCTTTCTTCCAAAGGCTTAAAGACGACTTTAACTTCTCATCAAGTGTTCTCTCGGATCTCTCCATGATATTTATAATGATGGGGTTATTCATTCTTTTCTTGACACACTCAAAAAGTTCATATTCCCTGCTTTGCATGCTCTAGGAAATGAACGGGTTTTCCCTCACTTTTACTTATACCTCTTTGCTTTATCAGGGCTAGATTTGCTCTTTATTAGGGTAAAGCATATGTTTTAATTCCTAAATTAACATGGATTAAAGTGGATCAAATCCATAACTACTTTTCAGAGAACTGACAGCTTCAAACATTGTCGTGAAAATAAAACCCAACAAGGATTCTATGTTGGCAATTTAAAAAAAAAAAAAAAAAAATTCTATGTTGGTGCTTTTGTCCTGAATCAATGTCGATTGAGTGTAATTAATTACTTGTGTTCAAGATTATTACATGTGCCAAGTAATAATTTGGGTCTTTCAATTTTCCTTTCTGTTTTTGTTACACTAATTATGTGGTTATAAAGACTATAATAACTTCTAATAAATGAACTATTGCTTTCTATTATAGTACAAAGGGACAAACATACATGATTAAGATGAGCTTTCAATGAGAAAACTACCTTAATGTTTACATCTTTTAGCAACAAAAGCCATGTAGCTCTGTCAAATTAGGCTAATTATTTTTAAACTAAATTGAGAAGTTTTCTTTATAATTTGGACAGAGCAAAAAATAACAGGGGAAGGCTTGTTTACTAATTCTTTGAACCCTGGAATCTGAATGCTCACAATGATACAAATTATTTTTATAACATTTTCCTTCGAATACGAGCGAAGAGTTAGGAAACACTGAATTATATGGGTTACAGGGCATTTCATGAATTTAAATATTAGTAATTATGAAAACCGAATTTGTTTTGAGATTCGAATTTAGAATTTGTTTTTGGGTATTTTGTACATTTTGTGATTTTTTTGGGTTTTTCTCTCTGGAGCATGAATGTAGGCAATAAGAACTGAATCATGATAAATAAATTAAGAAAAAGAGACGAAATATCAGAGTCCATAAGTTATAACATCCACTGGCAAAAGTGCAAATGCCATATGATCAAAGTTGACATGAGTAGGGATAGATACATACCAGGGCATGGGGGTACTTGCCCCACGTTGAAAATTTTTTAATATTTATATGTATTTTTTTTTCAAAAACAAGTGGCCTTTTATGTTTTTCTCCCAACTCCATCCAAATGAAACAGATGTCATGGGTTTATACTTATGAGAACAGACCAATACTCTAAAGATAGACCCATCAATAGCTAATAACCCATTAATTAAGCAACTTATAAAAGTGTGACCTATAAATCTAAGAGACAAAGACTATGAGGGCATGATCCAAAATAAGACAGAATATATAATAAAAACTACTAAAAAAAATGTTACATATATACTTTTTAACTTAAATTTTTTATGTACATGAACTTGTTAGTTTTTCTAATTTTTGTCTCCAAGTAGTTTAATCCTAGATCCGTCCTTGGACATGAGATTAATAAATTAGGACAAAAAATACTTTGAAAACATTGAAAATTGATGTTAGTTGAGGAAAACTATGCATAGTTTAAGTCTATATAATGCGGAGGGGAGAGGGAAGCGGTTGGTACAACTACAATGAACATAGTCCTGTCAAATGAAAGGATCGACAGCCCCATTTCCTGCATTCTAATCAAGCTATCTCGGGTTTATATACCTTTGCAAATAAGCCTTTGTTGTTAGTTCGTTTGCTTGAACCAAAATTGCGGCAATTGAGGTTACCTTACTATTCATCCATGACCTGTTCTTCATGACAATGGAAAACGAACGGCACATACATCTAACTCTACATTGACTGTTTCTGATAGCAACTCTGGGATTTGCTTAATAAACAAGCATGAGTATCCAGATTACCATACATGTCAACAACATTGAGAGTTGATTATATGCTTAGTTTAATCTCATTAAGAGCCTGATGAGGTTGAAGTCATGATTGATAACAAACTTGCAGATATATTAATCGGAATTCATGTATACTTTTTGTTTGTAAAATATCAGAAGTTGCTTTTGATATTGAAAAGTTGGTCACCAATTGGTAGCTGTTGTCGGTATCTTGACATTGAAAAATTGGGAAATCAATGATGATAAGTAGCCATATTCGGATTTACCTAGCCATATATGGATTTACCTACCAGGCTACTAGACCAAACATGCAGCAGAATTTCTTCTTGTTTGATTCTAAACATGGAAAAGTAACTTTTACTAACAGCAAGAAAAGCAGGGGAGTAACTCTGAAAAATCACAGCACCTTACGTATAACAATGGAGGCTTTTAATTTTTCAGAAAGATAGACAAAGTTTGACTTGAAAAGAAAGGAGGTCAAAGAAACTATCTTTGACAGCACTCTAAAGTTGTTCTAACAACTGGTCATTTCAAAGTAGCTATTGAAGCAGAATTCAAGTTTGTTTTTTTTTTTTTAATTTTTCTTTCTTTTTGTTTCACTCTAATCTTCAAACTGGTTAAACTATATCTTCTGATCAACCAAACCCCATTCCATCAGCATTATATATATGCTACTCCACTGGCTGTGATGACAACCTACTCAAATAACAATTGCAGGTTTTGCCATTAGGTTCCCTAGTTTTGTCTAACAGGTTAAAGAATAGAATAGAGGGAAAAGAACAGAAAAATGGGTGCTTCATTTCGTCCATCAACAGCACTTTTGGGGGCATTTCTGTCGTCATTTATGATCTTCTGTCTCTATCCCAAGCCTGTACTTGGGATCACCCGGCACTACAAGTTTAATGTATGCGTCACTATGACGGTGCTCATAAATTCAGTCTAATATTACAGCAATTATGAAATTTATTGTCCTCTGACTTTATATTTTCTCTGATATACATTAACTCTGTTCGAATATGAGTTGTAGATCAAGTTGCAAAATGTTACCCGTCTGTGCCACACCAAGAGCATTGTGTCAGTAAATGGAAGATTTCCGGGACCTCGCATTGTAGCAAGGGAGGGTGATCAGCTTCTGATAAAAGTGGTCAACCACGTGCCAAACAATATCTCCATTCATTGGTATGAATCACTAGTAGATATATCCACGGCTCAGAATTAAAAGCCATCATCTGAATTACCTGTTTTTGGTTTCTTCGATGTTATAGGCATGGCATTCGACAGCTTCGATCCGGATGGGCTGATGGACCAGCATATGTGACTCAGTGCCCCATACAAACTGGCCATAGCTATGTGTACAACTACACCATTTCAGGCCAAAGGGGCACTCTCTTTTGGCATGCTCATATATCATGGTTGAGAGCAACTGTCTATGGTCCACTGATCATTCTTCCTAAGCTTGGGGTGCCGTACCCATTTGCCAAGCCCTACAATGAAGTTGCCGTCATCTTTGGTAAATAATTATGAATCAGCCGACTGAGAAATCTACATTTTTTTCTAAAGTTCCGCATTATGTCTCCTTTTGCAAACGTAAGGCATTATAAAACTAATTTGCAGGAGAGTGGTTTAATGCCGACCCTGAGGCAATTATTAACCAGGCCCTCCAGACAGGTGGAGGCCCAAATGTCTCTGATGCTTACACCATAAATGGACTTCCAGGACCATTATACAACTGCTCTGCCAAAGGTATTGAAATGTTTTAATGTGATGTCGTCACCATGGATTACATACATATATTCTAAAGATATTTAATTCAATGCTGAACTACTGGATTTTGATAGATACATTCAAGCTGAAGGTGAAGCTTGGCAAGACATACCTTCTCCGAGTAATTAATGCTGCTCTCAACGATGAGCTCTTCTTCAGCATAGCTAACCATACTCTTACGGTTGTTGAAGCTGATGCTGTTTATGTTAAACCTTTTAATACTGAAACAATTCTCATCGCCCCTGGCCAGACCACAAATGTGCTTCTTAAGACCAAACCCAGATATCCAAATGCCACATATTTCATGACTGCTAGACCATATGTGACAGGGCAAGCCACCTTTGATAACTCAACTGTTGCTGGCATTTTAGAATACGAATTACCGCCCAATGGCTTTCATTCCAGCATCTCCATCAAGGAACTCTCTTTGTTTAAATCAATTCTACCTGCTCTGAATGACACTTCCTTCGCTACAAACTTCGCGAGTAAACTCCGTAGCTTAGCTAGTGCACGGTTCCCTGCCAATGTACCCCAAAAGGTTGACAAGCAGTTTTTCTTCACAATCGGTCTGGGAACTAGCCCATGTCAGCACAACCAAACCTGCCAGGGACCTAATGGAACCATGTTTGCAGCTTCAGTGAATAATGTTTCGTTTGCAATGCCAACCAAAGCATTACTCCAGGCTCATTTCTTTGGTCAATCAAACGGTGTTTATACCACGGATTTTCCAAGTGATCCAACAATTCCATTTAACTATACAGGAACTCCAACTAATAACACTATGGTGAGCAACGGGACAAAGCTAGTAGTGCTTCCTTTTAACACTAGCGTAGAACTAATCATGCAAGACACAAGCATACTTGGAGCTGAGAGCCACCCTCTTCACTTGCATGGCTTCAATTTCTTTGTTGTTGGCCAAGGTTTTGGGAATTTTGATCCCAATAAGGACCCCAAAAACTTCAACCTCGTTGACCCTATTGAAAGGAACACTGTTGGTGTACCATCAGGAGGTTGGGTGGCAATTCGTTTTCTAGCAGACAATCCAGGTACATAAGGATGCATTAAACAAAAAGAAATTTTAATTTTATAATCCTGCATATTGCTTGCGTGCTTCGAGTTGATGACCAGGACCAAAACAACCACATGATTTCAGGAGTATGGTTCATGCATTGCCACCTGGAGGTGCACACAAGCTGGGGCTTGAAGATGGCTTGGATTGTGTTAGATGGAAAGCTTCCAAATCAAAAGCTGCTGCCTCCACCAGAAGATCTTCCCAAGTGTTGATAATTTGACTCTCTACCACTTTAGTTCACGTCACTCCAACCAGGGGAAATGTCCTGAAGATTTTTAACTCTTTATTATTATTTTTTGGGCCATTCTTTTCAGTAATTATTTCATTGATCCATGTGATGTTAAGAGATGAAAAGTTGAGGATTTTTTTTTGCTTGTTTTTGTAACATTGAGGTCTGAACATATATCAATGTAAGAACTCCCAATACTCTATGAGATAATGAAATTTCTGTTGCTCTTTGGTTTTAAAGTTTTACTTCTTCAATTTTTACCACCAGAACGGGTCCAAACGGGACCACTTGCATGGGGTACTTGGGCTTTCTATGCTCCATTTTTACACCTAGTTTGGGTCCAAACGGGACCACTTGCATGAGATACTTGGACTTTCTGTGCTTAATTTTGACACCTAGTTTGGGTAGCTGTTGGCCCATGCCCCTGGTTAGCTTTTTGTGGCGCAGTTCCAAACCCAAATTGGGCTTAAATAAATAATATTATTTTTCCATAAAACGATAATAGTTATCGTTTGTTAGCCGTGGAAACATATTTTTTGTTTTTGCAATTAATAATATTTACAATTAATAGAGATATATTTTTTGTTTTTGCCTTGTGCTGCTTCACTTTGAATAGCCTGGCTTGAGTATTATAAGCTGCCATTAGACCAACAATTAGTACCAAAGCAGATTTAAGGGTCTTGAAGGGTCTGTGAGTAAGTAAAAAAAATTCTATCAATTTTCAATTTTTGATAGACTATGGATTAGGAATAATTTAGAAATGATGTTTAGGTGTAATGAATTACAACTCTTTGTAATTCCTTCGGCAATTCATATTCATTTCATGAATTTTATTTTATAAGTCAACATCAATATGTAATTGTTAATAGATAAAGCAAACTTCTATTAGGTTAAATGCACAAATCGTTACAATGTATCTATACTCTCAATCTGATTGACTTGCAGGACATACATCTACGGTACTATATTCTGATACTTCATTTGGAGTAATCTTAGTTGAGTACTGTGAGTTACCATTAAACCCATAGAGAATTTCAAACAAATGTAAAACTTAATTCTAAGTATTGCCAATATCTACGGTTCTAATTGCAAATATTTTCATAAAAATTTGCAATCCATTAGCATTAAATCTAAATTCCCAAGAGCATACAACCTTGATTAAACAAGTCCAATATAAATAAAGAAAAAGGCAGTGACAAAACAGAGAGCCAGGAGAGTAGTTATCCTGCACTCCAATCAAGCTATTGTCATGTATTATCATTTTATAAGTAAGCTTTTTGTTTGTTGATTTCCTTGCTTGAGGCCAAGTTGCTTCAATTGAGGTCTCCCTTTCATTCATCTATGACCTACAGCCAACTCTAACAATGATTCATCTGTAAAAAATAAAATGGGAAACAAACTGCTCCTTCAGCCAACTCTAAAAATGACTGCTTGATAGAAATTCTGTGAATTGCTTCATCATGAAGCATAATAGTCAATGATTTGACAGTTAACTTCAAGGAATTACAGATCAGTTTGGCCTAATAAAGCATGAGCTAACTAGAATTAAGCATAGAGTCACTCTTCCAGACTTTGACCCTTTTCCACGCGACCTTGGTTCAAGCATTACTCACGTTTCCAAGACTCAAAGAGTGAAGGACACACTTGAGATTTACCAGGAAAGAGTTTCTCACCATCATATAAAAACTGCTATATATCAGAAGTTAGCTTTTGATCTGTGAAAAGTTGGTTTTGATTAGCAATTTTCACCAATGGTGGGGTTGCTCCATGATGTTTTCGCTACTGCCATGAATGAAAATCAATAATGAAACGCAGCCGCAAAGATGTCAATATCCTAGTGCCAAATATAATAACAGTAATTTCTTCTTCAGTTGGCACCAGCATTGATTCGGTTTTGCCAAAAGCAAGCTAGGAAAGCATGGAAGAAGCGCAAAGTCACGTCTACCATGGGAACCATATGAAATAACATATCTAAATATTGGATTATCTGTTTATGCACAATGCCAAGTTTTGACTTGAAGAGAAGAGAAAGTAGACCAAAGAAATTGATTATCTTTGACAGCACTCTAAAGTTGTTCTAACAACTGGCCATATCAAAGTAGCTATCGAAACTGTATTCAAATTGTTTTCTCATCTTTAAACCAAACTCCAATCCCTTACTCCTATATATACATTCTCAACTCTGATGAATATACGTATTCGAGCAGTAGTTGCAGCTTCGAATTCTCTCAGATTTCTCTAAAGAAAAAAAAAAAAGATAATAGGATAGCTGCTTCTCATAAATCAACAGCATTTGTGGGTGTCTTTCTCTTCACATTTGTCATTTTGTGTCTCATTCCAGAGCCTGCAGTTGGGATCACCAGGCACTACAAGTTCGATGCATGTGTCATTCACCAACATGCCATTGTTGCCTAAATCATTGAACAGCCAAAAAGAGAAAAGGGAAATGCTTCTTTCGTTTTTTTTCACAAGAACCATTTAATTAATCTGTTAAAAATATTTTGTAGATAAAGTTGCAAAATATCTTGTAGATAAAGTTTTGACTTGAACTAGAGGAATGGCACTACACAAAACTTGACTTTTTTCGATGAAAAAATTTTCGTTAGAAAATCCGTCGGAAATTGTTTTGGTGAAAAAAAATTAATTCCACCAAATGTTCCAACGGAATTTTTTACGAATTTTCAATAGAAATTTTCAACGGAATAATTTCTTTTGGAAATCCATCGGAAATTGTTTTGGGAAAAAAAATTAATTCTACCAAAATTTCTAATGGAACTTTCGACTGAAATCCGTTCGAAAGTTTTGGGACCCTAACTTTTCAACGGAATATTCTGTGATAATTCCGTTGGTATTATTATTTTGTTAAACTTTTAATTCTAAATATATTAATAATTATTTTAAAATTTATTAATGCTTTACATTAAGAAAATTAAATATATACATAGTGAGTGTGGCTTTAAATATTTATATATGTTTTCCTTTGGTTATTATTTTTTGTATATTTTGAAAACTTATAATAGAACCACAAATATTATATAACAGTTCCAAATTCAGTAATGTTTTTTATAAAATGTTTATAAAAATAACATAATAAATATTTTAATTTTATAAAAAGATATTATAAAATCTAATATATAATTAAATAAAAAATAATAATACTTTAGGGTCTAATACTATAGCTAATATAAATTAAGAAGACTATTACATATATAGTAAACTTATTAATATATAATATGTTTAAAATATATTAGTTTATTATATGTATATATAATATATTAACATTTTATATATATACATATTAATAAGTTATAATTATTAGACCTATATATATAATAATAATATTTTGTAATAGATAATATTATGTAAATATATATCACTGTATAATTATATATGTATTAGTTAAATATAATATACATATATTTAATTTATATGTAAATATTAATATAACTTATAATAAATTTTATTTATATGATTACACTTAATGATAATTCTATTTTATAGAATTATTTTAATCTAAATTTGTTAATATTAGCTAAGTCCTCAATTTTCAATTATAATTTACTTATTTTTAGTTATTTTTATAATTAGGTTACTTTTAAGTTAGTAATTTTAATTTATGTTATTCCTTTTGATTTGGTTATTATTTATTAGTTTTTATATTTTTTTGTAGGATTAAAAGTAATTGGGCTTAATTTTGGAAAGTAAGGTGTTGAAAGACCTAGAATCTGCTTGCATATGCTTTAGTATTTTGGTCATCTCTCGAGTTACAAAACTCCAAATAATGCGATTCTTACACCATGGGAAATATAAGAGACACAGCTACAACTTTTATGGAGATCATTTTGCCCAGTTCTACTTCGAAGATAGAGAAAATTGTATAAAAAAAAAACTGCACGTACTGTGTCAGGGATGGAAATTTGTAAAGGTGGACAATTGATTTTTGGGCCTTTCATTACACTTTTAAGCCCAATTAAACCCCACGTCAGCTTAAGGAACTTTAGGTTAAGTTTATTAGTATAAATAGGATATGTTTAACAATATTAGGAGCACAGAACTTTTGAAAAATTTAAAAAGTTAGAAGTTGAGGCTGAAACTTGGAGTTCAAGATGACAATTATTGTTTTGTTTTCTTCAGTGACTTTTATTTTTCTTGTTACTTTCAATGGTTGAATTTATTATAATGTTATTTGTTTTTGCAATCATGAGTGGCTAATTTTTTTTTCTAGGATTGCAATTGAACTCATATGTAATTTAGATTTTTAATCTCTTTCTTATCTTTAATGGGATTTGAATTGTTTATTCCAATTGTTTTTAATGCTTTTTAATTGCCTGATCACCAATTAAATTGATTTATGAACCTAAACAAAGTTGGGAAATGGAGTTTAGTGTAGACTAAAATTGGGATAGCATATGATTATATCAATTGATTTGCGTATATGATAGAGATATACCTGTAGGCCATATGTAGCCAGATTAGAGCTTGAACTTAATGAGTCTGTTTTAATTTCAATTCATATAGGGATATAGTGTTTTGGTTAAAATAGATATTTTTATAAGATGAGTCGAGAGACCCTTATAAATAATTTAGGACTCAAGTTAGCAATTCAACCCATTGAAATAAGTTAAGGAATAGAGGTAAGATTTAGATGAAGTGTGAGGGATATTGTAATCCTAGACTTGTTTGATTTGATTTTTACCCAATTATATTATTGTTTTGATTTTTCTTTTTAGTATAAATTTTGGTTAATTAGTTTTAGTTAATTAATTTAGTTATTCTAATTTGATTGTTTGAATAAGATTAAATTGTTATAATTTTAGTACTTAGTAAAATTTTAAATCAATTATCTGAGAGATCGATACTCTGCTTGCTAATATACTGTTTATTCGATACGTATACTTACGTAATAAAATTTTAATTGACACTTAATAATTTTATAATAAAGTTATTACCTTAGTTTTTATAACATATATATATTTACAATTAGTTATTAATTATACAAAATTTGTAATTATATATAACATTATAACATTATGATTTACATTGATCATATATTCTTATTAGGTAATTCTAATACTACTTTGAGTATGTCATCCTTTGCGATTAATTTCATATTATAATTTTAATAATTGAAATCATGGGTATTTATAAATATATAACTATATATATAAGTTATACAATAATAATAATAATTGATGTACTAATATTGATTAATATAAATTATTAAGAAGAATGATAGTAAACTAATCAATTAATAATATACTTAAAGTATATTAATTAGTTTGTTATACGTACATATACAAATCATAATCATAGTAATTTAAATTTAACTATGTATATTTATAAACCTATATTAATATGAAATTACAGGTGATATATATTTTAAATGATATAACTTAATGTTAATATTAATATATGATAGTAAATATCTTTCGTATTAATATATTATAATTATTAAAGTTATATATAGTAATGTTTAGTGTCACGACTTGGAACTCCTATCGGGCCCGTGACAACCGCCATGACGTCCCGATAGGCACTTATTACCCCGAATGACGATCGAAACCCCGCAAGGCTTAGCATCAGCTTCCGCATCTCCCTGGTGAGCGAAGTTATTAAATCTCGCATTTCAAGAAATCATAAGTCGTTTTCAATTCAAAATAATAAAATACTATTTTCTGGCTCACAAAGGCATTTTTATCGTTTTTCTTCGAAAATACAGAAACCCACCAAAAATATGGTGTAAAAGCTAAATATGTTCATACATACTTCAAATCAGATAACTATAGTACAAAATTACTTTTACAGTGACACGTGAGTCCCCAACTAACCAAGAAGGTGTAGGGCTACGAACCCTTACTTTCTAGGACGTAACTCCGAGATTAATTCTCGTCTTAATTAACTATCAACAAACTATCCTAAGCCTGAAAAAAATGGATAGAAAGAGGGGTGAGATTACATAATCCCAGTGAGTAAACAATTACCATCAAAAGCATCTAAAACCGAATAGATGGAGACAATATAAAAACGTTATATTTCAATAATGTTCATAATGCAAAATTCGTTTCAATCTATACCAAACAATTTCTTTTCATCAGAATTTTCCTGGCTTATGAGTTTCTTAAACTTGGCCCCTGCCAGAATCATTCTCGTGAGTACTTTCGTCAAGGTATCCTACTGAGACAGCCAAGGCTGTTAAAAAGTCACATACCCATAAATATGTTTTCGCATCTGACACACAGTCGTTCCTTGGCATTGGCTGAGTCTCACTCTCACGTGGTGGCCCGAACGTGAGGTGCACTCAAATCTTACCTCAGGAGATACTTCATCCAAGATCTCTCTCCGGAGGTAAATATATAATTGGGTTATCGTGCCCCTCTCATAAGCAGTCCATGGAAACCCCCACCACTACAGTGACCGTTTAATATACCACCAGACCCATAAAATTTTCAATAGCATAATATGACGAATAAAATTTAATCTAGTCTACCAAAACCAATCCAAAACTGTTCATATATTTCATACCAACCCCAAAAATTTAGCCATCATGCTACCATAATGTCATAAGCCACAGTTTTCATAACATATAAAATCATAAATTCAACACAGTCTCTATATACTCAATTTTCTCAAAACAATATTTGATTTCAAAATCAATATAAATCTCATTTTTATTAAAAAATATTTTAATTGGAAAACATAATATTTTATAATTTAACTCACCATTCAATAAAAGCATCAAACAAGTATAATTACTCTAGATATTTAAGACAATAAATTGTCCACTCACAGTTCTAGGAGTCGATTTACTCCATATCCCAATCTTCAAGCACAATCTCTGTACTTTTATAAGTGTAATTTACTCACTACCTATCCACAATATACAATACATAATTCATCACATTAATGCTTGACCATTATAAAATCAATTCAGGCTCGGTGTATATGCATGATATGATATGCAACTTATCCGATTACCACTTAAATGCGGTGCTGACCTAATTCGGCCTATTCCCGATTAATGACAATTGTGTCCGATTTGGCTCCAAATTGCTCCATTTCATTTCTAATACCTCAATTCACCAAACATTATTCAAATAGCACCAATTTCAGCATCAAAACCTTCCCATTTCTTCATGGAAAAATTCGGCCATTACAGTGCACTAACAACGTGATTTTTTATACTTAATTTTCTCACCATTATTCATCATTTTCTAAGCCATTTCTCTTGAAATAATAACAATCCATCACCCACACACATCAAGGAAGATTCGGCCAATGAAGGTTCATGGGAAAAATGGATTCTTTTATTGTTGTTTTGCCTCTAAATATGCTAAACTAACTTTAATAACTAATATAACTTAAATCAAACAATTCCAACTTCATTCTCTCTCCATACCCATTTTGACCAGCCATGAATTCATCATGAAAACATGTAATTTAACCATGAAAAATAAGGAGAAATGCTTAAGGAAAATAGATTTCAAGTTTAAATTGAAAAATCTTACCTTTTTCACTTATTTTCTTTGATTTTCCACACTTTTTCTCTTCAAATTCTTCACCTAGGGTTTGATCTTCCTTTCTTTCCCTCTCTTCCTTGCTTGGCCGAATATTTGGAGAGATAATGGGCTGATTTATGCTGATTTTTAAGTTAAATAATAAAATATCCTAAGCTTGACACTTGTCATTTTTTTATTGGTCTATTTTTTAAATATTTGACTTTTAATTTTTTAATTCTCCACCACACATTTCTCATGTTTATCCATTTCTATGATGAATAAAATCTCTCAGTCTTAACAAGTGTCAAGGGTGAAAATTTACCGATTTGCCCTCAAGGTGGCAAAATTACCATTTCGCCTCTATACTCCAAATTATATCGGAATTAAAATTTTTCACTTCTAAACCTCAAATCATACTCCAATACTCAAATTATACTCCAATAAGTCAAATGGGGCCAAACAATCTTTTCTAAAAATTCTCATTTTGTCCCCACGTAGCAAATGACCATTTTACCCCTAGATAGTAAAAATTTCGGTTTGACTCCAAATTGATCCTCGAACTCCGAATTACCATTTTGAGTCATCCCTGAACTATGAAACTCTTAATTTCACATTCAAATTCCTATTTGAATTAGTTCGAGGCTTAATCGACTTAATGGTACCATTAGGGGCAATATCATCTTTTAACGATTCTTCGAACTTCCCAAATATGCAAACATTCTATTGAGCATGTAAATGACGTCGTAATTATTTTATAGAACAGGGTTTGACATTTAGTGTTAAACTGATAATATATATATTTAATTTATATATAAGCATTACTTAACTTATAATAAATTTCAAGTTAAATAATTACAGTTAATAATTAATTTTTATTAATTATCACTTTTATTTTATAACATATTAGTTATAATTAGTTATTATTTATACAAACTATGTAATATATAACATTTTATTTTACATATAATTTGTGTTATTTCATATATACACAATAAAATAATACTGGGTTTGTTTAGAACTTAATAATATTAAATATATTATATTATACATTAATGTCTAATATATTATGATTATTTAAATATATTGTTTTTGTAATCTTTATAGTTTATATAGTAAAGTTTAATATGAACATAATAAAAGTTTATTATTATTAATAAAATATAAAATGTTTAAATTTTGTTGTGTGTGATAAAAAATTAAGTATGCCTTTACCAACTCTACCACCCATTCAACATTTTCTAATGTAAGGTTTGGTATGAGGGAAGTGGAAGCACATTCTTTATAATGTGCTCAATTAAATTACATTACAATGCTTGTTTTTCAACAGATCATTGTAATGTAAGATTGCAAAACATTACAGCTAAGGGATGTAATGTGATTACAGTCTAAAACTAATGAATCACATTTCATTGCACTTTGTAATGTTATTAAAGACATTTTTACCTTTCAACTTTATTATTTTGTTAAAAACATTTTATAATGTTATAATTAAAATAAAAAATACTAAAATAAAATATATATAATATAAGAATAAAAAATTAAAATAAAAAAATATAAGAAATTAAAATTTATATAATATAGGTAAAAAAATCAAAATAAAATATATAATATAAAAAATTATATTAAAGAAATGAAAATAAAATATATAAGATTATGATAAGAAATGAAAATAAAATATATGACATTAAAAATATATTTAAAAGATGATATTATATAAAAACTAATAATAAAAAATACAAATATATTAAATTTACGTTTTCATAAATAAAGGTTATTTTGAAAATTAGCATTACATTTTTAGCAAAATACTTGTAAACTAAACACTGCAATGTTATCTTTCTTGCATTTTAATCATTATTTTACTTGTATACTAAACACTGTAATGTTATTTTTCCTAAAACTGCATTGCTTGCAATCACATTATTTGCAATTACATTACTTGTAATCACATTGTATTATAAAGTTCCAAACGTAACCTAAGAGTTTGCTTATTTAGCAAAATTAAACATTCCCTAGGCAGATCCCCAAATCCCAAAACCTTAATTTTTAGCCAAATCCCCCTCTCATTTGAAACCCATGGGAAGCCCTTGACCTTTGCCCCCCTTCCCATGCCGAATGACTGCTGAAGCTCCTTTGTCGACTGAAGCTTGCTTTGCTCTATTGCTGTGTTGACTAAAGCTTCTCTCCAAACTCTCCATTTCCTTTGCAATTTCGATTTTAAGGTCCAAAGGTTATGATCTTTTTCTGGTTCTGTTTGCTTGAACCTTTCCATGTCTTGTCTTTTCTCCTTGTTGCCAAGTTCCTGTTGAGTTTCTATTGTTCCAACTACTTCACCTTTTTACTGGCTTTTCTGCTAGGTTTTCTACTTTGGTGTTTTGGTTTTAAGATATTGATTTGGAGGACTTTTAGCTGTTTTGCTTTTTGTTTTTGCTGCTTCTTGGCTTTAATGTTGCTGTCTTGGTTTTTTTTTTTCTCTGTTGTGCTAATGTTCTTTTGATGTTGAGTTACCATTGGTTGATTGATCTCTTTCATCTTCAACAGGCCCTGGTTTGGCTTTCTTGTACAGTGCTTTCTTTCATTGTGTTATGTTTTGTAACTTTGTTTTCAAGGTCTTTTTTCTATTTCCTCTTTTCTTTTTCTTTTTTTACCATTTGGGGGTTTTTTCCTGTTTTGTATTGATTCCCAAGAAAGGATTTCGCTCCTGTTTGATTAATGAATTGTTATCTTTGTCAACTTTACTTACTTTCTTTCCTTTTTGTCAGGTTAAGCAGTCCAATAATCTTAGAGATTTACTTTTTCTTTGATCTATATCTGTCCTATATCAAAATATAGTTCAAGTTATGTCAAATTTTTGTCATAATGTTATTACTATAGGATGAAAATTGAATCTTTAATTTCTAAATTTTTGGCAAATTATCATAGTATTAAATTAATTAATTGATTGTGATTATGTATAAGAGTTTAAAACTCTTTTTGTGGTGGTTTAAACTAAGTTCAAAAGGGAGCTTACTAGGATTGGAAAATTAGTGTGAGTTTAACATTTTTCGGGTGATACTTTTTCCCTTTTGTAAGTAAAGGTGCATACCTGGGAAATTGTCAGTTAAAATTCTACTACGTAAGTATACATATCAAATAGATAGTATATAAGTAAGTAGAGTATTGATTCCACAAAAAATTGATTAAAATTTTTACTAAGTACTAAAATTAGAACAATTTAATCTTATCCAAACAATCAATATCAAATAATTAAATTAACTAACTAAAAATACTTAACCAAAATTTTACTACAAAAAATCAAAATAATAATAACTTAAGTAAATATCAAATCAAACTAGTCAAGGATTACAATATCACACACACTTCATCTAAATCTTACATTTCTTCCTTAACTTATTTCAATGGGTTAAATTATTAACCTGAAGTCCTAAATTATTTATAAAGATCTCCCTACTCATTTTATAAAAATATTCATTTTAACCAAAACACTATATCTCTATGTGAATTAAAATTAAAACATATTCATTAAGTTTAGGTTCTAATCTAGCTTCATATGGCATATAGGTATATCTCTATCCTATACTCAAATCAATTAATATGATCATATGCTATTCCAATTTTAGTCTACACTAAACTCTATTTTTCAAGTTTGTTTAAGTTCCTAGAACAATTTAATTGGTGGCCAAGCAATTAAAAGTATTAAGAATAAATTAGAATAAACAATTCAAATCCCATTAAAGATAAGCAAGAAAGAGATTAAAAATTCAAATTATATATGAGTTCAATTGCAATCCTAGAAAAATAGTTTAGTTCATAATATCTAATAAAAACTTCATCCAAAGAAAATTAGCCATTAATCCAAGTCAAAGAAAATAAGAAAAACACAAAGTAGAGAGAGAAAACTAATAGTTGAAGCTTTGTGATCTTGATTCTCCCTCCAATTCTCTTGCTTTCTTGCTTTGGTTTTTGCTCTTTTTCTCCAGAAAAATTGCTTGTTGCCTCCTCCCAGAAACCTCTGAAAAAGGCCCCTTAAATAGCCTCCAAAAGCCCTAGCTTCAAAAATCCTATAAGCTTGTTATTTTTGAAAAATATAGTGAGCACGGTGGCTCTCATTTTCCAGAGCCGCGACTCTCAAAGGTTCTGCCCATTTTTGTTCTTCTAGTGTAGTACTTTCATTTTGACAAAGATTTTGACTACCTTTCGATCAGAACTGGCTAAAGTGGTAGTATCGAAGTTGTAGCCCTGCCTCTTATCTTTCTAATGGTCTAAAAATCATGTCATTTGGACTTCTATAGTGGGAGATATGCCTGAAAAACTGAAACATATGCAAACAGAGCAACATTCCATTATGCACCTTTCTTCACTAATTGAAATTATTTTTGATCCTACTCCTGCAAAAGCATAAAAATAAATATAAAAAACATAAAACTAACATTATTAACTTAAAATGAACATTTAAACATAAATTAAACTAAACTAATAAAATAAATAAAAACACCTAAATTCGATCCTAAATCTAGTCTAACTTAGACTAATTAGGTATTTAATCTCCCGTTAAATATATGTATTTGATGCACTCATTAGAAACTAGTGATTTTAAATTCTCTATTCAAAGCATCATTTTGACATGTTCAAAATTTTTGTGAATAATTTTTTACCCCATAATTTTCTTTGGTTTTGACCTCTGTTAAATGGAGCGTTCACAAATATTGGCATTACTTGTTATTAGCCGAACTTGTTCCATTGTTTGTTTCATATGGTTGTCAAACATGAGTTACATATCTAGGTGCATGCCCTCTGATGCACTAAACTAGAAATTAGTTTAATGTGTTCTTTGCTTTTGTTGATTGTTTCGTATGAGCTTGCTGGGATTGGGACAGCGCTGCAACGCTAAAAACGCACAAGCTTCTACCTTGGAAGCTTGATTGGGACTGGGACAGCGCTGTAGCGCCCAAGCTTCCAAGGCAGAAGATAATGTGAACTTACTTTTGAGGATATGCAATTTAATTATCATTAACTACAAATTCATAGTTCATAAGTAAACTTACTGATTAAATATTAGAAGTTATTAATTTAAAAATTATTTGCAAATATATTGAACAACAAAAATGAAATAAACCTTAGATATTAAGACTTGGAAGAACAAAAGAATCCCCCATAAGACACGTCAATAACTATTCTTGAGCATATGGAAAACCAAGTTGATGGACTCAGGTAGATTACTGAAAATTTTAGGAGAATCAATTTTGCTTTTCTTGATGAACAAGGCCAATTTGTACAATTCCTTACTAAAAATATTAAGAAAAATAATGTAACAATGGTAGAAATTACCTAGACTTAGTCATGAAATATCAAAAGTTGCATGAATGTATGTAACATTATATATATAACATGGAGTATATAATATTTTATATATATATATATATATTAATGTCGAATGCATGGCTAATTTCTTGTAGTATTTGTACTAATACCGACTTAGGTTTTTATTTGCAATTATTTCTATGAAAACAATATTAGGACTACAAAATGGAAAGAGATCGATCTTGGATGTATTAATGACTAAACCCTAATGGCTTCATGAGGGATGAATTTATGAATGGAGTTCAAGAATTTATTGATTTTGTAGTTTTTAACCCTACATTTACATAGGGGGACAAAATTAGATGTCTTTGCTCTCAATGCCAATATTTAAAATTATGTACTAATGCTTTTCACTCTTTTTATTTGTAGGGTACATATACTGCTATATTATCACAGAAGCACGGTGAAGATTCATCTTCACAGCCAAAATTTGATTAGCATTCTTGGACTAAAGCAATTGGAGGAACACGACTACACACACTCATCTTTATTTTTATATTTGCATATTGTGTGTTTGTAATGATTTTTAATTCTGTTAAGTCGACTTTTATTCTTTTCTCTATTACACGCACCATGGTTTGATATTTTTGCATAATGGTATTGATTAGTGTCTAATATTACGTTTTATTCTTTTCTCTATGTTGGATGTATAGTTTACTGCACTTTTATTTGTCTATTTTTTAGAAAAATTTAATGTTTTATATTGTTTGAATAAACTATCGAAAACATTTTTTATTGTTGGAATCAAACGAAAAATATTTTTCGCCATCACTAGTAAAGTTATTTAGGTATTAAGATGATAAATAGAAGTTGATTATAATGCAATGGTATCATTTGATTTTCACTAATTTGAAATCAAAATAAAGAATGGATATGAAAATAGGTAAAATCAATAATAATATTTCTCAAAACATTTAACCCGTATCCATAACTATATATAAAAGGAAGCTAGTGTCTTATCTTTGCGCCACATGTAGTGATAGTTTTGTGTCATGAGGAGCTCTAATTGTGTCACCACCCGGAACTCTCATTGAGCTCGTGACAACCGTCGCGACTTCCCGATAGGCACTCAGTACCCCGAATACCGATCGAAATCCCGCAAGGCTTAGCATCAGCTTCCACATCTTCCCAGTGAGCGATAGTTATTAAATCTCGCATTTCAAGAAATCATAAGTTGTTTCCAAATCAAAATAATAAAATATTATTTTTTAGCTCACATGGGCATTTTCGTCATTTTTCTTCGAAAATATCGAAACCCGTAAAAAACATGGTGTAAAAGCTAAATATGTTCATACATACTTTAAATCAGATAACTAAATTATAAAATTACTTTTACAGCGACACGTGGGTCCCCAACTAACCAAAAAAGTGTAGGGCTACGAACCCTTACTTTCTAGGACGTAACTCCGAGATTAATTCTCGTCTTAATCAACTATCAACAAACTATCCTGAGCCTGAAAAAAAATAGATAGGAAGAGGGGTGAGATTATATAATCCCAATGAGTAAACAATTACCATCAAAAGCATCTAAAGCCGAGTAGATGAGACAATATAAAAACGTTATATTTCAATAATGTTCATAACGTAAAATTCGTTTCAATCTATACCAAACAATTTCTTTTCATCAAAATTTCTCTGGCTTATGAGTTTATTAAACTTGACCCATACCAGAATCATTCTCGAGGGTACCTTCGTTAAGGTATCCCACTAAAACCGCCAAGGTTGTTGAATGTCCCATACCCATAAACATGTTTTCACATCTGACACACAGTCGTTCCTTGACGTTGGCTGAGTCTCACTCTCACGTGGTGGCCTGAATGTGAGGTGCACTCAAATCTTACCTCAAGAGATACTTCATCCAACAACTCCTCCCCGGAGGTAAATATATAATTAGGTTACCGTGCCCCTCTCATAGGCAGTCTACGGAAACCCCCACCACTACAGTGACCGTTTAATATATCACCAGACCAATAAAATTTTCAGTAGCATAATATGGTGAATAAAATTTAATCCAGTCTACCGAGATCAATCCAAAATTGTTCATATATTTCATGTCAACCCCAAAAATTTAGCCATCATGCTACCATAGTGTCATAAGCCACAATTTCAATAACATATAAAATCATAAATTCAACACAGTCTCCATATACTCAATTTTTTCAAAACAATATTTGATTTAAAATCCAGTATAAATCTCATTTTTATAAAAAAAAAATATTTTAATTAAAAAATATAATATTTTATAATTTAAACTCACCATTCAATAAAAGCATCAAACAAGTATAATTACTCTAGATATTTAAGATGATAAATTGTCCACTGACTGTTCTAGGAGTCGATGTACTCCTAATCCCAGTCTTCAAGCACAATCTTTGTACTTTTACCAGTGTAATTTGCTCACCACCTATCCACAATGTACAATACATAATTCATCACATTAATGCTTGACCATTATAAAATCAATTCAAGCTCGGTGTATATGCATGTTATGATATGCAGCTTATCCGACTACAACTTAAATGCGGTGCTGACCTAATTTGGCTTATTACCCGATTAAATGACAATTGTGTCCGATTTGGCTCCAAATTGCTCCATTTCATTTCTAATATTTCAATTCTCTAAATACAATTCCAATAACACCAATTTCAGCATCAAAACCCTCCCATTTCTTCATGGAAAAATTTGACTCTTACAGTGCACTAACATCGTGATTTTTTCTACTTAATTTTCTCACCATTATTCATCATTTTCTAAGCCATTTCTCTTGAAATAATAACAATCCATCACCCACACACATCAAGGAAGATTCGGCCAATGATGATTCATGGGGAAAATGGATTCTTTTCTTGTTGTTTTGCTTCTAAATATGCTAAACTAACCTTAATCACTAACATAACTTAAAATCAAACAATTCCAACTTCATTCTCTCTCTATACCCATTTTGACCAGCCATGAATTCATCATGAAAACATGTAATTTAACTATGGAAAGTAAGGAGAAATACTTAAGGAAAATAGATTTCAAGTTTAAATTGAAAAATCTTACCTTTTTCATTTATTTTCCTTGATTTTCCACGCTTTTTTCTCTTCAAATTCCCCACCTATGCTTTGTTCTCTTCCTTTTTCCCTTTGTTCTTGGTGTGGCCGAATATTTGGAGAGAAATGAGGGGTTTATAGGCTGATTTTTATAGAAAATAATAAAATATTTTAAGCTTGACACATGGCATGTTTCCATTGGTCCATTTTTAAAACTTTAAAAATTTTAAACCTTTTATCTCCACCACATGATTAGTCAAAGGTCAAAATGAGGATAAGGGAAGACCATGTGCTAGACAAATGTCCTGGTGGTGGAAATTTACAATTTTACCCATAGGGTGGTAAAATTACCATTTTACCCATATACTCCAAATTATACCGAAATTAAAATTTTTCACTTCTAAACCTCAAATCATACTCCAATAAGTCAAATGGGGCCAAAAAAAAATCTTTTCTAAAATTTCCATTTTGTCTCCAAGTAGCAAATGACCATTTTCTCATAGATAATTAAAATTTCGGTTTGACTCCAAATTGATCATCAAACTCTGAATTACCATTTTGAGTCATCCCTGAACTGTGAAACTCTTAATTTCACCTTAAAATTCCTATTTGAACTAGTTCGAGGCTTAATCGACTTAATGGTAACATTAAGGGTAATATCATCTTTTAACGATTCCTCGAACTTCCTAAATATGCAAACATTCTATTGAGCATGTAAATGATGTCGTAACTATTTTATAGAACAGGGTTTGACAAATTGATTGTCATATGAGTTGGTTGAGTTTGGAGGCTTTTAGGCTTGGGTTTGGACTTTTTGGACTTTCGTTCTAAACGTGTGGGCTTGAGGTCTCTCATGCCTATGTTTTTCATTTTTGAATTCTTCTATTTTCTCAGTATGATCTTCTTTATTAATTCTTCTATCCACATAAATTTATAAATTTCTCTATCAATTTCGTTACTTTATCCTCATTTATGAGATTTCAAATGATGGATTAGATTTTTGCCTTTTGCCTCAATCAGACTTTTTTTAACTTGTGAAATCATATTTGCTAGGTTATAGGTTTTGAGGCATGGGCTATCCATTTTTGTTGACCCATAAAATTGAAATTGTGAAAGCTAGATGGATGCATGGCCTGTCAACTTGGTAATAAATCCTGCTAACTGCCTCACACCTCGTTTGCATCCTTGCGGGTGTAGACCATTTGTGCTCTCCTATTGCCAATAGTACTGTCAGCATCTGCTCTGTATAGAACCCAATGCTTTCCTTGCATAAATCATCTACCTTTGCATGAAAAATAGTTTACAGCAATTAAGTTTTTGGATACGATTAATGGGTGTTTATAGATATCAGTTAAGTATGCTCGTATCGAAGTATTTTATTTATACGACCTTTAGTTTATAATTAAAGTAAGCTCTAACTTTTAAAAAAAATTCTATCTCATCACTTTTTTATCATAATACTATAAAAATATCAATATTTATCAATTGTGTAAAATATTCAAAACCTATATTTGTGTATTCACTATGAAAATATCAATATTTATCAATTGCGTAAGACATCAAAAACTTATAATTATATATTTTCATCAAATGATGATTATTGAAATATTTTTTATTATAATTATTAGTAAAATTTATTTAATTTATAAATAAAAAATTTAATTGCATTGAATAGTTTCATTAAAAAATATTTTATAATTTTAATAGTATTGAATAATTTAAATATTATTATTTTAAGTTAAATATTAATGTATTTTAATATTTTATGTTAAATATTAATATTTATTAAATCTATATTTCTAGACTTAATATAAGAATTTTTTTCTGTAGAAACTTCTCCTCATAGATGTAAGACATTTTTCATGGTCAACGATTGTTTTTCTCATTGATTTGTAAAATGTTTTACATTTGAAATAAATTTTCGTCTTCCAAACAAGTATAAGTCCTAAAAACATTTTCTAAAAAGTATTTTATATCAAAACAGACAGATCCTAACTTAACTAATATTTGAATTGACTAATAAATCGCCTTAACAAGGGTTAAAAGACTTAGACTATTTCCTCTAAATGAAATGGTGAGTTTTGCTTCTCAAGTGAAACTCTGCGTTTTATTCTTTTCTCTATGTTCAGTCCAATCTACTGCACTTTCATTTCTTATTGGATCGGGGACCTTTGTTCCTTGCTTATTAATATCATCTTTGGACTTATTCATCATCTTACTGTCTAATATAACCCAGGGGCAGAGCTAGCCAATTTTTGTTGAGGAGGCAAAAAATAGAGGAATAAAGGTTAAAAATTTTAAAAATTAATATGTTGAACCTAACCAATAATCAAAAAATTGATAATAAAAAAATTAATTTTATATAACATGTTAATCAAAAAAAAAAAAGACTTACAATAGTTCTTTAGGAAAGTTATGCTAGATCGTGTTTTTTGGATTCAAATTTATCAATTATTAATTATATATTGAAAGGCATCCATTCTTTAAGATTTGAGTGTTATATGTTTTGATTTACATTACTCTTATTCATAAGTTGAAGCATTGAGATTTAGTGGCTTAAGTATAGAAGAATCATTTGAACGATTTGTAATCTTTCTTTTAAAGAATTTGTCAATTGTTTTTAACTTACTCATACTTTAATCAAACTTGAAAAAAATTAATGCAGACAACTTTCAATATTCTTATTTTATTTTATTTAAACTTAAAATACTAAATATAAAACTATAATGCATAAATATAAATATTTAAATGTGATATACAAGATTAATAATTTTCTCTTATATGATTAGGATTGTTTAAAGGCTATATATTCGAGATAATTTCCTTTCAACTAAATATAAAATGTAAAACATATAAAAAAGATATATGTAAGATAATTTCCTCTCACACAATCAAGATTAATAAAAAAAAAATGATACATTGATGAAATTTTAATCAATAATGCAACACTACAACTTATATTTAACAACTACATAATAATTTATTAATTTTTAAAGATTAAAATCATAGAAAATAAAATTCATATAACAAAAAACAGAAGAACATGACAAGTTAATAATAAAACCCACACATGACATAACAAAAAAGAAAAAAATATTGTTGATGGTTAGTAGAAATTTGAAAAAGAAAATTTATAGAAATTTAAAACATATGAATAAATAGAATAAAAATGCAAAAAATAAACAAATATAAATAAAATAATAATATGCATTCGAGTATTTGGTTCATTGGTTAGTGCATAATCTCTTTCTAAAAAAAAATTAAGTTTGAATTCTCTTCCTCAAATATATAAAAATAATAATATAAATTAAAAGAAAAAAATAAAAAAATTAAAGTCAAGTGAGGCATGTGAGTTTATTTTATTATTTTATTATTTAAATTAATTATTAAATAAAATTTATTTTGACAAGGTGTAAGGAATATATAAAAAAATTTAAAAATTTTACAAAATTTTTACAAATTTTGGGGCCATGAAATAAAGAAGGCTCTGCCCTTTTATCTACCCCTCATATAACCCATCATAAAATGATATGATTAAATTACAGGAGAATTGGTTCAACGCGGACCTTGAGGCAACTATTAGTGAGGCCCTTTTGACCTAATGAGTGAGATAGACAAGGAAATCTTAGCTGAGAGTTTTACACTTTCTTCTTTCCTTCTCGTAGTCGAGTAAAAGCATATTTAGCTTGGCTTTTTTATTTTTTAGTTTAAAAATTATTATAAAATTTTTATGAAAAATAATAACTTTTCAAATTAAGTTAAAATTATTTGCTAAATTTATTTTTCTATAAGCTTTTTTTTTTATAGATAAGCTATTTGGTAAAACAACTTATATAAACTTTAGTTTTGATTGAAATTACTATAAAGGGTATTTAGTAAATGAGGAGAAAAAAATTGAATCGAATAAAAAAAGATGAGTGTGAAAAAAAATAATTTTCCCTATAATATTATGAATTGCTGAAAGATAAATGAAGAATATAAAAAAATATTTGTTGTTTTTTTTTTTAAAGATTGTCTTGAAATTTATGACCTTTGGAACTGAATAAAATTGATATTACATACAAGGGAAAGAATCTAAGAAAGAGAATCTAACGTAATATTAATAATGGATCCAACTAGGTCAGGAAAATCACGTTTAGCAATTGATTTGGCAATTCATTTTCCTACTGAAATCATCATCACTAATTTCATACAAGTCTATCAAGGTCTTGATGTCCTAACCAACAAAGTTCCCTTGAACAAAAAGGTTTTGGCTTTTGTATTTTTTTCTTATTTTTTAATGGGTTATTTATTTTGTCAATGAGTGCCACATCATCTGTTGGGTACTATTAGCTCAAATGTGAAAAGGATTTTGCAATTCTTGTTACCAAAGGAATTAAAGTTTATTTCAATTTTCTTGTAGTACAACATATTGTTATATCTAAAAGAAAAAATTCTTTAAAATGAGTTATCACAAAAGAGTATAAATATTAACTTTTCAATTTTCATCTAATTTATCTAAATAATTATTGATTTATTTGACTAATTATTTTAATTATAATCAATAAATATTATATACACCAGAAAGAAGTTAAGAACAAATAAACACTACATAATTATCATATCAAATAATAAATTGAAAAATATCAAATAATGAAAAGAGTTTTCAAAACCAAAAAAAAAGAACGATAGAAAATAAAATGAAAAACAAAATAGAGAGAAAAAGAAAAAATAATACTTGAATGCAGTTTTGATTCTTAAATTTTCTTTTACCCTTAACTTTTGTAAGAACAAAAAAAAACCCTAAAAGGATGATTTGCAAGAAGAGGAGAGAAGAGGGAGATCGATTGCAAGAGAAGAAGGAGGTATTTTTCAAGAGAGGATCATTTTGAAAAAAAAATTAACTCTATTAAGAAATTGGTGTATTTTTTTTAAAAAAAGAGAAAGCTCTTATTTAGAGTTTTTTTTTAAATTCTTTTTATTTTAAATTTTGTTAATTAAAAAAATTATTTTTTTAAAGGCCAAATACACCCAATTTGTACTTTTAAGAATTGGACAATAAGCCAAACAGACACTAAGCGAAAAGAGTTTTACACTTACTCGATTTTTGTTTTCCCCTGGTGTCTGTAAACGTGGAAACCAAGAAAGTACCATCTTCGAAGTTTTGCAGCGTCACAAAATAATTGCTACGCAAAGTGTTGTGCCAAATTAAAGGTTGAAGATGAAGTTCCCTTCACAATCTTTTGAGTTTGGGCAGCAACCGCGCGGTTCTTTCGACGGGTAAAATACATCATCTGCTGGGATTTCGAAACGGACTTTAGGTGCTTACAAGCGTGGACCAGAAGGGTTGATTGCGGACAGTCGAACTGAGAGGAGGCGAAAGATGGATCGCAGTATGACTCAGAAGTGTTTTGCCCATGTTAATGAATCAAGACGGAGTTGTCCCAACGGCCAGCTATCCTGATATTACTCTTTCCCCAAGAAGTCAAGGCCATCTGAGGAGAAGGTTTTGAAGGTGCCTTTGAATGCAAGAGCAGCAGAAGTTGAGCTTCCTAAACCCGCACAGAAGTGTGTTAGCAGGTTGGCAGGAAAAAAACTTTCAAAAAGGCACCAGTAGTGGTGGGCGTGCTCATGGCTCTATCAATGCCAAGCCACCATTGAGTCCAGGTGCCTGCAAATGCAGTTCATGTGGCAGCATTAAGTGTCAATGTAGCCTTCCAAGTGATTCAAACCATGCATCTTCCAGCGATGTGACTTCAGAAAGATCATTGGGTGGAGATCTTAGAGTGTGTAGAACTGATGCCTCTAAACTGGATTGCCCGGACAAAAGCACATTGGCATCACCAATGAGCAAGTCTGATCCAGATTCTGATGGAGCTGTAAGTTCTATGTATGATGAGAACGTTTGTCTGAGTTCCCAACTTGCAACTCTTGCAACAGATGCCGCTTTTGGTGAAGGATTGTTAACTCCTAGTTTTGACGTGCAAATGTCATCGAAGAAGGCTCTCTGAGCTGCAATGCTGAAAAGCCGTTATGCAGACACCATTTTGAAACCTAAGCACATACTTGATCATGGTGATGAAGCTGATCCAGTGAAGATGCAGCAGCAAAAGGGAAAATTGGAAAGAAGGCAGCGAGAAGAAAAAGCAAAGATTGAAGCTCAAATCAGAGCTGCTGACGCTGCAGCAAAAATGAAGGCGGAGGTCGAGTTGAAAAAGCAACGGGAAAGAGAAAGAGAAGCTGCTCGGAATGCATTGCAACAGATGGAGAAAACAGCTGGGATTGAACAGAATGTGGAGATTGAAAAGGAGTTCGAGATGCTGATTGGATTCCCTATTTAATTCTCGTGCTTTTTCCTCCTTAGTGCCAAAACACAAAGATGGCGATAATATTTCTGGCACTCAAGTAGCATGTACTGAACAAAGTGGTAGGAAAGTTGACTTCTATGATTTTCATTTTTCATTAGAATTTGTGAAATACTTGGAGTATATTTTTAGTATAGAGAGGAAATTTTGGAGTACCTCTTTTTTTGAAAATGTAGATGTCATTTGTTTAATGATGGAAGTGTTGGGTAGAGTTTTAATGATTTCCCATGCTTCGTTAATGAATGCTTCACCATAAAAATTGCAATAACTGTCAATGTGCAGACTGATGTGTCAGCGCCTAGGCGCCTAAGGTTCTGTTTTATGGTTATTTTTAACATGATGGACAGTGCAATTGGCGCCTCGGGGCTGAGAGCTGGGGGCTTAAGCGCCTAAGGTGAAGTTTGCTGCAGTCAGTTGATTTCCTCCACATTTTTTACCATGATCCCTTTTGAATTGGGTGAAGTTATGAACATCAACGCTGTAGCTCTTCCTTTTATCTTTTCATAGGTACAAGAATCATGTCAATCGGAGTTTTGTAGCTCAAGATATGCTTGGATTATTGCAGAATGGTCTAAGGTCAACTTAAGCAAAAGTGCATGATCCTTTGCAAATTTGCCTTCCAAACTCTTTTGCACCTTCACCAACATATAGTACAATCAATAGAAGGGATAAATAAGACTTAATAACATGAAAATAAACTCAAATTACTTACTTAAACTACTAAAGCATGCATATAATAAATACTAATAAAAATGTAAAAATAATGTTTACATTATTTAAAAACAAGAAGACATTGGTCATTTTTAAGCCTAAAAGAATATAAGATAATTCTATAAAATAGAGTTATCAAGAGCAAACTAATTTTTTTTTTGAGGGGGCAAAAGATAGAGGACATTGGTCATTATCACTCAGTTCACTTTACTCCAACTAGAAGAAACGTCTTGAAGATTTTTTTGGGCCATTCTTTTTGGAAAATTGACATAAATCAGTATCTATTTAACTATTTAATAATTATTTCGCTGATGCATGTGATGTTAGGAGAGGATTTTTTGTTTGTTTTGTAACACTGAGGTCTGAAAATATGTCAATGCAGGAACTTCCTCACATTTTTATGAGATAATGAAATTTCTGTTGCATTTTGGGCTTCTGAGCTCATTTTTACAACTGCTTTGGGGAGCTATTGGCCCATGCCAAGTTGTTGGCTTTTGATGGCTTTCACTTCCAAACCAAAATTGGGCTTGAATTTTACTTCATATATTTTAATCATGCGATCTAAATTGCAAAAAATATTATTTTTCCTCTAAAGATAGTACTAGTAATTATATGTTTGCCAAGGAAACAAATTGTTTCACAATCACTTAACATTATATTAAACCATATATCTCTTTCTTTCTCATTTATAAACAAATGACATAATTTCTAAATTATTAAAAAAATTTATGAGTTTTTATAACTTTTATTACGTTAAACTAAACCCTAATATTTTTATTTTTAGCCAAATAAATTTATATATTTTTATTTTTAATAAAATAAACTCATACGATTAATAATTGGCTTATATAAAATGTCACTTGTCATTGTCATTGTACGTCATGTGGCGTTAACGTGACATTAATATAAGATGTTGATATATTATAATGAATGATGATATGACATATTTATGTTGCATAATGACATGATCATATTACATTTTTCATCTTCCACAATAACATTACATCAATGCTACATAGGTATAAAATGACAATAGATATTTGATTAATTGCTATTAGTCAACAATTAAGATCATAAGGATTTATTTGATCAAAAACGAAAATATAAGGGTTTGATTAAATGCAATATAAGAATAAAGACTAATTTAAAATTATTTTGAATAGTTTATGAGCTTTTTTAAATATTATGCTTAAATAAATTTAATATGAAATTATTGATTAAGATGCCATATTACTTCGCAACTTCATGTGTGCATTATATACTTGTATTTATTTTTTTTAATCCTAAATACGATTTTCTTGCTCCTTTATTACATTTTTTTAATTAATCACATCTCATTGAAAGAATCAAAGGGTACAAAATGTTTATATACAGCTACCTTAACTAATCTAAAGGAGAGAAAAATAATCCTAATTAATTACATCTTTTAAGTAACTTAACTAATATTTGAATTGACTAATTAGTAGCCTTAACAACAGTCGACGTAGACTATTTCCTCTAAATGAAACGATGAGTTTGGCTTCTCAAGTGAAATCTTGTGTTTATTCTTTTCTTTTTGTGCGGTGCGATGTCCAGTCTATTGCACTTTCATTTCTTCAAACCAAATGCCTCTAATGCTTATAGGTTATGTTTGATATGTTCTTGAAAATGTGATTGTCGATAAGATAACTTTAAAACGTTTAATCTAACATGAGAAAGTGATGATTGAAAAGAATATGATTGCTGAGAAGAATATATTGCAGTATTAATTTGAAAGCACTATACTAAGAATGTAGTGTAAATTTACAAAATTTTCTATTATGTATGAAAATATAAAATTGAATAAATTTACATTTTTTTAATATAAAGTTTTAACTTTTCAACTTTATCCTTAAAATAATAAATAATAATATGATAAAAATAACATAATATTTTAATATTAATAATTTAAATATTAAAATATATAAAATTACTAAATATTTATTTTTACTAAATATTTAATTGAGAGGGGTATATTTGTCCAATCTATTCTTTTGTAAATGTATCTTTCCTATGGTCTTGCAATGTCATTACATTGTAAGAGAACCACATTAAACGTGATAAGGCGATTATGTCCAATTAAAATCCCTGTAAAGTGCTTTAACTTCCTCAATCATCAAAGGGGACCATAGACTCCCAAATACATTATACAACTGCTATTCCGAAGCTAGTACAATCTTATAAACTATATATACATGAAAGACCTATTTAATTCAACTTCTTGACATGCAACTTCCAAAGCTGAAGAGGGTGAGATAGATAAGGAAACCTTAGCTGAGAGTTTTAAACTTTCTTCTTTCCTTCCTGCAGTAGAGTAAGTGTAAGAGTTATACACTAGATTCGATTTTCCTTTTTTCCTGTAAACGTGGAAACCTAGAAAGTACCATCTTCGAAGTTTTGCAGCGTCACAAACTAATTGCTACGCAAACTGTTGTGCCAGATCAGAGGTTGAAGATGAAGTTCCCTTCACAATCTTTTGAGTTTGGGCAGCAACCGAGCAGTTCTTTCGATGGGAAAAGGACATCATCTAGATCTGCTGGGATTTTGAAACGGAATTCAGCTGCTTACAAGCGTGGACCAGAAGGGGTGATTGTGGACAGTCGAACTGAGAAGAGGCGAAAGATGGATCGTAGCATGGCGCAGCAGTGTTCTGCCCATGTTGATGAATCAAGACGGAGTTGTCCTAAAAGCCAGCTATCCCGATATTACTCTTTCCCCAAGAAGTCAAGGCCATCTGAGGAGAAGCTTTTCAAGGTGCCGTTGAATGCAAGAGCAGCAGAAGTTGAGCGTCCTAAACCCGCACAGAAGTGTGTTAGCAGGTTGGCAAGAAAAAACTTTCAAAAAGGCGCCAGTAGTGGTGGGCGTGCTCATGGATCTATCAATGCCAAGCCACCATTGAGTCCAGGTGCCTGCAGATGCAGCTCATGTGGCAGCATTAAGTGTCAATGTAGTCTTCCAAGTGATTCAAACCATGCATCTTCCAGCGATGTGACTTCAGAAAGATCATTGGGTGGAGATCTTAGAGTGTGCAGAACTTATGCCTCTAAACTGGATTGCCAGGCCAAAAGGACAATGACATCACCAATGAGCGAGTCTGATCCAGATTCTGACGGAGCTGTAAGTTCTCTGTATGATGAGAACGTTTGTCTGATTTCTCAACTTACAACTCCTGCAACAGATGCTGCTTCTGGGGAAGGATTGTTAACTCCTAGTTTTGACGTGCAAATGTCATCGAAGAAGGCTTTCCGAGCTGCAATGCTGAAAAGCCGTTATGCAGACACCATTTTGAAAGCTAAGCACATACTTGATCATGGTGAGAAAGCTGATCCAGTGAAGATGCAGCAGCAAAAGGGAAAATGGGAAAGAAGGCAGCGAGAAGAAAAGGCAAAGATTGAAGCTCAAATCAGAGCTGCTGAAGCTGCAGCAAAAATGAAGGCAGAGGTCGAGTTGAAAAAGCAACGGGAAAGAGAAAGAGAAGCTGCTCGGAATGCATTGCAACAGATGGAGAAAACAGCTGGGATTGAACTGAATGTGGAGATTGAAAAGGAGTTCGAGATGCTGATTGGATTCCCTATTTATAATAACTGGCATGGTAGCAAAAATGGATCTGGAAAGGTGACTGGAGCTTATGGAGGAACTCTGTGAATTCACTGCATCAGCTGGGTTTGTTCATCGAAGATGAGCATGCAGTTTCTTTCTTCTTGATTATTATTTGTTCCAGCTCCTTGTTAATAGTTTTTTTCTTTTCGTGGGGGACAGGAAAAAAAGAAATTAGTATTTGTAAATGAGGTATTTTTTTACGGAATTGGAATTTTTGTAAACAAACAGTACATAGTTATATTTGAAAATTATCAGCCTGCTTCCATTAACACCGTAGCATCAACAAAACACCCACTCAATGCATGATCACACATTGAGACTAACAGCCAATTCACCAGCAAGAACAAACCCACAAACTCATCCACTCACATCATCACAAAAGGCAGAAAACAAAACAAAAAAAACTTACCGAAACACTCTGAAGGACCTCACTTTGTACCTGGACTCCTCCCTTTGCAAGATCATCTGCCCATGATGTTCTCAGGTACTCCCTTGATATCATAGGTGGATCCTTTGTGCAGCTTTGCAATATGGAAGAATACATCTGTATCTATAAACATATAAACTGAAATAAAAAATGAAGAATTAATATTACTAAGCTTACACTATTTTGGCACAATTTAAACTGTGTAAATGAAGCAGTGCATAATCCCAAATGGTGAAATGATAAGCCTGATGCCTTAAGTTTGAATAAATGCATTGACCTAAAACATTTTGAGATCATATAATCTGTGAAAACCTCATATGCTTCCCCGGAAGACAAATTTGTGCCAAAAAACAATGAGTCAACTTCTTTGTCTTTATCAAGTTATATGTTTCCCATATGCTTCAAGTCATACACAAACTTTTTTTTTTTTTGAAGATTTTTCATTGATCTTCCATTCCATCTGGGAAAAACCCATCAAAAAGGTAACATAACATCAAGAGCTAAACAAATAAGGACCGTAAGAACTTCAACCTCGTCGACCCTGTTGAAAGGAACACTATTAGTGTACCATCAGGAGGTTGGGTGGCATATCGTTTTCTTGCAGACAATCCAGGTGGGTAGAAATAATAACATGCTGTACTTAGTATTCTTGTTTTGTTTATGTTTTTAGCTGATAATGACAACAAGTTACACGTGCCAACAGGGGTGTGGTTCATGCATTGCCACCTGGAAGTCCATACAAGCTGGGGCTTGAAGATGGCATGGATCGTCCTGGATGGAAATCTACCCAATCAGAAGGTGCTTCCACCCCCAGCAGCTCTTCCCAAGTGCTGGGGAACCCCTCTCTAGATAGAATTTGCCTTATCATTTTCCTTTTTAAACCTAATTTTGATTCTTTTTTTCTTGACCCTTTTGTCTTTGGCCGGTCAATTCTGAAGATTCACTAGGGAGAGAAAGAATGGTGTGGGAAAATTTTGTAACATTCAGATCCAAGATGTCACTGAATTAGGTCCAATAATATCTCAAATAAAAAAAATTTCAGCCCTACTAGAAAGTAACAACAGCTTTGTTAATTATGTTTTGGAGTTTGTGCATCTTTGTCTTGGAACGTTGAATCTTTCTTGTTTCATTGAAAGTTCAGAAACTGCAATGTTTTCTCTGCCAGCATTCACATAGTTTCTTTGACAAAACTGGTCTATGTCGTATTGTCAGCTCCCAATAATAGGCAAATGTTTACCGCCAGGACTTCCTCCCTTGGGCCTTGGTAGTTGCTCTGTTGCCGTCCTAGAGGCAGCTCCCTAGCTACTCTCTACCTCGTCTTTTACATTGTTCATTTTAAGACATTCACCTACTCCTAATGGAGTCCATTCATTAAAGAAATACCAAAAATTGGTATCAGAATGAAGTAAAGCCAAAAGCATAGGGATTTAGATCTTCATGGTCAATGATAATCTTCTATACTAAATTCAACATTTTCACATAGAATAGAGACTACACTCAGAATTTTATCTCTAATAATTGTCTATGGAGTGCCTGTCAAAGTTGACTGATCGATGAGAACCAGGGGCAAAAGGCTATGACATCTTTTTCCATATAAACAAATGAAAAGAGACGGTGTTGTAGGTGAGTGCCGGCATCTGCACAAGTGCAAATCCCTCGTGAATCTGCACAAAGAAGGAAAGAAATGAGTTTTAATGAAACCAGACACCAAGACAAGAACAAATATCTTGTTTGTAGATAATAATCTAATATCTACCATTGTCCCTTATAAATACCTCTCTTGAAACCTGCTACTCAACACTCAACAACTACAGCCATGAATTCACATATGCTTGTTCTTCCTCTTATTCTTCAAATTTTCATTGCTCTGTTTTCCTCAAACCCTGCAGTAGCAGCTAACTCAAAACTTTTTAGAGAATATATAGGAGCTGAGGACAAGGGTGTTACGTTTTCAGATGTACCCATCAATTCACAAGTAAATTTTCACTTCATCCTCTCCTTTGCTATTGACTACACAAACTCTTCAACTCCTTCCCCCACCAATGGTGATTTTGGGGTTTACTGGGATACAGAAAACCTCAGCCCTTCTCATGTATTCTCCATCAAAAGCCAGCATCCGAATGTCAAGGTAGCTATGAGTCTTGGGGGTGATACGATAAATGATGAGCATGTATACTTCAGCCCCAAAACAATCAATTCTTGGGTTCGAAATGCCATTCATTCCATAACAGAGATATCAAGAAAGTACAATTTGGATGGAATAGACATCGACTATGAACACTTCCATGCAGATCCTGACACATTTGCTGAGTGCATTGGACGGCTTCTTCTGTTCCTCAAACAAAATGGGGTGGTGTCGTTTGCATCAATAGCACCCTATAATGATGATTCCGTGCAACCGCATTACTTGGCCTTGTGGAGAAAGTATGGGCATCTAATAGACTATGTCAACTTTCAGTTTTACGCTTACCATAAGGGGACAACTGTTTCTCAATTTTTGAAATACTTTCATGAACAGAGCTCTAACTATAGAGGTGGTAAGGTCTTAGTAAGCTTTGGTACCGATGGAAGTGGAGGTTTGTCTCCTCAAAATGGGTTTTTCAAGGCCTGTCGCAGGCTTAAGCGTCAGGGCAAACTTCATGGCATATTTGTTTGGTCAGCGGATGACTCCAAGAAAGCTGGTTTCCTCTATGAGAAGCAGTCACAGACCTTGTTGGCCAGATCAACATGATCTATCTCATACATAGTTTTTTCCCCGTTAGAGATGAATAAAACAGATGTATTGAAAATTTAGTTATATGTGTAGCAGAGAAAGGTAACTCTATGACTAGTGAGGTAAGTGAAATTTCTGAAGGTTCACATGATCGGACAATAGAAGTCAATGGAAACAAAGGCAAGGCAATCACAATGAAGTCCATCTACTCAACACTAACTTCCCCAAGAAAGATTTTTGAAAGAGAGAAGACAGAGTTGAAAACGATTACCAAACCAGTGGCCTACTCCAAAATATAACTGAGCAATTATTTGCATGCTAGATAATCTATCAAGAACCAGAAGTTGACAAAAATATTTGCTGTAAAATTCTTCTGATACCAAACTATTGCTAGATTAGATAGCAACATTAAGGCTCAGAAGAATACCTAACATTTATCACCAAGAAATGCAGTGTGATTACTATAGCAGACACTTGCATGCTTCAGATGCCAACAATTGATCAATTAGCCTGGCTTTCAGCGGTCCCCTGACCCAGGAATTAGTTTTGGCACTCATGTAACGATCATTCTTCATACATTTTGACATGTGTCATCAGAGTTCCCAGTTGTTACATTGGTTATCTTTCGAGCTAAGAGTTACTGAAATTCACTAACAAAATATGCTTCCTATCAGCTTTTACATGCTGTTTCTATTTCAGTTTTAGCAAAATGTAAGTTTTCACAAGAATCTGCAAGTCATCAGGCAGGAAGGTCTCATCAAGCTAGAAGAAGATCAAAAATGGGACATGGTGTTGTCACTGTGTTGAAGCCCCATTGGCTGTAGATCAATTAAAACGACAATAATCAAATACCAGTGACTATGCTCTGGAGATTAACCATCAATTGATTTCATTCATTCTAAATTAACAAACATATTTGCTCAACATTATAATGGAAAAGATTATCCAAAAATGAGTACTCATTTTAACAGCGGAGCTAAGAATTGCCTCCAAAACAAAACCTTCCAGGCTGCCATAAGAAACAACAACAATAAAAGTTGCTACATTGCCTCAAATCAATCAATTATCCACTTCGTTTTTAATCTTCTTCTTCTTCTTCATTGGCTCTCAAGAAGAATCATTTTCAATTCCCTCCTCAATCCCTCTACTCTTCCGTTTCTTCTTGTTCTCCCCTTGCCCTTCTGCTTCATGTCTCATTTCACCCTCAATTTTCACCCCATTTCCCTCAATTTTCATCCCATTTGCCAGGACATTTTCAATTTTTCGACCACTTTTCTCCTTCTTATGCTTCTTTTTCTCACTTGGTTCCTCAAATACCATTTTTTCCTCGTCTTCCTCAAAGTTACCAATCTCATTCTTCTCCTTCTTCCTCTTGCTCTCTCCATCCTCAACAAGACTTTTGCCTTCACCATCCCCGACATTACCAATTTCACCCTTCTCTGTCTTCTTCTTGTTCTTATGTTTCTTTCCATCACTATCCCCATACCCATGACTCACCTCTTGACTCAGCTCCACAGCACCATGAGTCAAGTTGAATACACTCGGTTCTAGACTCGACTCGCCGGCACCTTCCACTGCGGTCTCAGACTTGGGTTACACTTACACAACAAGAGGGAGTCATATCCAGCTCCCATCAGACCTTGTAGTGGGAAGCCCCAAGCTTTAACCATTGAAATGTCTCTTTGTTAACTGGTTGAATGCTCTTATTGTAATCATATTTGGTATTGCCTTTCCTTATCCTTTAGATGAATTAAAGTATGGAGAGATACTTTAAAGGTCAACTATTAAAGAGGCTAAGTAGGAGCTAATTCTTATCTATCTTTCTTATTTTCTTCTGCTGTTTTCTGGTTTCCTCTGTGTACAGTGTATGATAGAGCTGCTTTCTTCCTCTTGTTTGACATATTTGAAATGAGTCATATTGGCTTGTAGGGCCACCTTTACATGATCCCGAGTTTAGAGCTTGAGATCACTGCAAGATGACATTTTTGGATGGCTCTTAAAGGGGCAAGCTTGGGTTTTACTAATTGCTTTAGGATTAGGACTGGATGTAGTATCTAGCCTATTTGTGATTCCCCCTTCCTGTTATGGGTTTGTAGGGCCCACGCTCAGTTGAACTCTTCTGTGATGAACTAAGCACATGCTGAAACCCAGTAGAATAGTTTCCAGCGAGCATTCTAAGCATTGTACATATTCTATCTGTTTGGATTATTTTAGACGCCAATTGTTAATGTAAGACATTAATTGTTGTTTTTGAATTTTGTTAGCTACTTAATTTTAATTTAAATTTTTTTAACATTCTGGAAACGCTCTTTGGCTTGACATATGTGGACAACAGAACAATAATTTTCAGGTTAGGCTCTTGACATTTTCAATTTCTTATATCCTCCAAAATGAATCCCGAAAATGGCAACAAGGATGGACTTTATTCTTTCTTCTCAGGGACTACAATGCACATGCTGCTGCTGCCTGCATGAATCGGCTAGCTAAACTGAGGTAACCAATTATAACAAGACTTTGGTTGCCAAATTTCATCTGTCATTGTTTCTTAAGTTCATATGTGAACATTTTGGCTGTTTGAATGACTCCATGCTAATGCAAGTTCTTCATGTTTTTGTGAGGGCAAGTTCATAATTTTTCCATTCTTTCGTGAAAAATTTTCTTTAAAATCTTAGTCTAGCGTAATATAACATGGATTTCGTACTGTTTATAGCAATCACATGAATAATACATGTTACTGTTTCTACAGAATCTTTTTCACTTTCCAATTTATTTTGTTGCGTTTAATGTAATTTCAGGTCTTAATTTGACTTTGTATTCTCTTTGTTCTTCTGTTAATATATTTTCTTTTTATATGCTTCTATGCAGTGCTCGATGGATAGGGAATCATGGCTTTTCAATTGGAATTGATGATGTCCAACCGGGGAAAAGGTTGAATGATGAGAAAGCAGTAAAAAATTCAGGAGGTCATAAGAAATGTGATGAAGAGATACAGATGGTCAATGAAGGAAAACTAGAGCCTAAACCTGGTTGTGATGCTGCTCAAACACTAGAAGCTAATGTAAGTGCAATATGGAATAAAATTCGGGACAAAACGGGAAGGTAATGATTGGGGCTATGTTGTAGTATTTTCTAATTTCTATTTGAACGTGTGAAATGGTCACTGCTAGAAAACTTAGTTGTGTTGCTTTAATCTTTTAAGTTTATATCATCTTCCATACACTTGGAACTATGCATTTGTTTTTAGAATGATGATTACTTGAAGACTATTTGGTTGATGGTTTATGAGAATTGCTTTGAAACAGGTATGCATGAAAGAACTACATTGGAGAAACAGTCCATTGATCATGTCGCAATGTGGTTCCAAGGGTTCTGCTATAAATATAAGTCAAATGATTGCATGTGTTGGTCAGCAATCAGTTGGTGGTTGTCGTGCTCCTAATGGATTCGTAGATCGTAGCCGTCCTCATTTCCATAGAGGATCGAAAACCCCTGCTGTAAGTTTATTTTACATTGCTTTAGCTCTGAAAACCTAATTTTCTTTGTTGATTGTGCAAGTACTTAAGCTTATAGATTGATTTTAGTGTCTTTCACATAAAACAAGGAAAAAGGCTTAATACTTCTCAGTGAGTATTATTTCTCATGATATCCTGTATTATATTAACATGTCATTGTTATTTGGAATAGCTTGTGTTAAGTTGATATGTGTATAAGATGGAGTATAACTTCTAAATTTTTGATGTCTGAAATCTGTCCTAAAGTTCAGTATTGGTGTTTATTTTGTCATTTTGTTGGTTTTATTAATGAATGTTTATTTAAATTTCCAACTTTCACTCAAAGGGTTATTGGTTGAGTTGTTCATATTGGTTCCTCACATTCGCGCTAAAGATTATGAGTGATTTACACTTAGAAACAAATACTCTTTATCTAGGTTTAGAGGACTATTACACCATATGACACTGTTATTTTTCTAATTTTCAATCTAGCATAGGGTTTCTAGGGTTTGATTCGTTGTGTTTGTTCTCTTTAAGTTAGTTGGCTGGTGACTAATTACATTCTGAATCTAGTGTAAGGAATAGTTTCATTCTGTATACATTTTTAGGCTTTTACCAATGAAACTATGAGCTAATTTGGATATTTAGGGCTTGAGGCATTGTCTTTGCTGGGCAACCCTCTCTTACAGTGATTTTCTGTTATTAAAAATATCTTTGTTTTATCCATGCTACTGTGATAGTTGAATTAACTTCAACTTAGCCTTGGTTTCCTCATTCTCCAAGCCCTTGAATCTATTTGTAGCCTTGAGACCCTTCAACAACCATTAAGCAAACAACCTGGGAACCTATAATGAAAGCTGCTGTCCAGATCATTCCTGCAACTTAATCCTCTGCTTCCAGCAAAGCTATATCAATACTTACACTTTCCACCATCTGTTTGAGTTCTATATTTCAAACCATTTCTTCCAAATAAAAAACTTGAATAATCAAGTGTATTCAAGGCTCTGTTTGTTTTGACGTAAAATATTTTTCAGAAAATATTTTTAGGACTTATGCTTGTTTAGAAGATAAAAAATTCATTCCAAATGTAAAATATTTTATGGGTCAATGGGAAATACACCTGTTGACTACGTAAAATGTCTTATGCCCTTAAGGGGCGTAAGACACTTTCTAGAGAACAAAAAAAAACAAAGAAAGAACTACACAAATTGCAAATGAAGAAAATAAGATTTCTTACGATTAAGAGAAATAGGGATATAAAATGTTTTACATTTAAAATAAATTTTTTGTCTTCCAAACACGTATAAGTCTTGAAAATATTATTTGAAAACTATTTTACATCAAAACAAACGAATCCTAACTTAACTATTATTTGAATTGACTAATCGATGGCCTTAACAATGGTCAAAGGACTTAGACTCTTTCGTCTAAATGAAATGATGAGTTTTGCTTCTCAAGTGAAACTCTACGTTTTATTCTTTTCTCTATGTTTAGTCCAATCTACTGCCCTTTCATTTCTTCTTGGATCAGGGACCTTTGTTCCTTGCTTATTCATATCATCTCTAAACGTATTCATCATCATACTATCTAATAAAACCCAAGGGCAGAGCTATTGCTAATTTATCAAGACAATTTACTTTAAAACTTTTATCAAATTAGCAAAACATCATATAAGTGTACATGGTCAACAAGTAATCTTGTAGTGAGTGAGTTATTGTCTAATCTTATCCAAGGAAATCTAGTGTAGAATTTAATTGAAAATGAAAAAAATTAAAGTAGCCAGGCTAAACTAGTGAACTAAGCTAAAAAAAATACAAGTAAATTGAGTTTGAAAACAATGGGGAAGTACCTAGGATTATGGTTTCAATTAATGCTTCATTTGGAGTCAATATTAACTAATTACCTAATTTTATGGAAAACTAATGCTAGCCTAAGATCCTTAAGAATGAAAGATTCTCCGTCAAGCTATCGTATAATGGCCTAACTTAATTTAATTCTTTATATGTCTACAGTTAATTAATTAAACTAACTTTCTTAAGTATAAGTCATAAAAACTGACTGTATATAGTTAATACTTGTATGTTTATCCTATTAATAAATCACCCAATTAAGTTCTAATTGCAAATTTGCCTTCCAAGCTCTTTTGCACCTTCTCCAACATATAGCACAATCAATAAAAAGGATAAATAAGACTTAATAATATGAAAATAAATTCAAATTACTTATTTAAACTACTAAGGCATGCATACAAAAAATACTAATAAAAATGTAAAAATAATATCTAAATTAGTTAAAAACAAGAGGACATTGATCATTTTTAGGCTCAAAAGAATGTAAGATAACTCTATAAAATATAATTATCAAGAGCTAACCAATTTTTATTGAGAGCGCAAAAGACAGAGGACATTGGTCATTATCACTCAGTTCACTTTACTCCAACTAGAAGAAACGTCTTGAAGATTTTTTTGGGCCATTCTTTTTTGAAAATTGACATAATTTTTCCTCTAAAGATAGTACTAGTAATTATATGTTTGCCAAGGAAACAAATTGTTTCGCTATCACTTAACATTATATTAAACCATATATCTCTTTCTTTCTCATTTATAAACAAATGACATAATATTTAAAAAAATTTATGAGGCTTTATAACTTTTATTACGTTCAACTAAATTTTTATATTTTTATTTTGAGCCAAATATGTTCATATATTTTTATTTTTAATTAAATAAACTCATACGATTAATAGTTGACTTATATAAAATGCCACTTGTCATTGTCATTGTACGTCATGTGGCGTTAACGTGACACTAACATAATGTGTTGATATATTGTAATGAATGATGATATGACATATTTATGTGGCATAATAATATGATCATATCGAATTTTTCATCCTCTACATTAACGTTATATCAATGCTACATAAGTATAAAATAACAATAGATATTTGATTAATTGCTATTAGTCAACAATTAGGATCATAAAGGATTTATTTGATTAAAAATGAAAATATAAGGGTTTGATTAAACGCAATATAAGAATAAAGACTAATGTAAAATTATTTTGAATAGTTTAGGAACTTTTTTATATATTATGCTTAAATAAATTTAATATGAAATTATTGATTAAGATGCCATTTTACTTCGCAACTTCATGTGTGCATTATATACTTGTATTTATTTATTTTTATCCTAAATATGATTTTCTTGCTCCTTTATTACATTTTTTAATTAATCATATCTCATTGGAAGAATCAAAGGGTACAAAATGTTTACATACAGCTACCTTAACTAATCTAAAGGAGAGAGAAAAATAATCCTAATTAATTACATCTTTTAAGTAACTTAACTAATATTTGAATTCACTAATTAGTAGCCTTAACAACGGTCGAAGGACGTAGACTATTTCCTCTAAATGAAACGATGAGTTTTGCTTCTCAAGTGAAACTTTGCGTTTATTCTTTTCTTTTTGTGCGATGTCCAGTCTGCTGCACTTTCATTTCTTCAAAACCAAATGTCTTTGATCTTATAGGTTATGTTTGATATGTTCTTGAAAATGTGATTGTGGATAAGGTAATTTTAAAGCGTTTAATTTAACATGAAAAAGTGATGATTGAAAAGAATATTTTTTTTTTTATAATTAAGAAAGGGGGAATTCGAACCCTATTTTTTAGATAATATTAATTTGAAAGCATTATACTAAGAATGCATGTAGTATAAATTTACAAAATTTTCAATTATGTATGAAAATATAAAATTGAATAAATTTATATTTTTTTAATATAAAGTTTTGACTTTTCAACTTTATCTTTAAAATAATAAATAATAATATGATAAAAATAACATAATATTTTAATATTAAAATATATAAAATTACTAAATATTTACTTGAGAGGGGTATATTTGTCCAATCCATTCTTTTGTAAATGTATCTTTCCTACGGTCTTGCAATGTCATTACATTGTAAGAGAACCACATTAAACGTGATAAGGCGATCATGTCCAATTAAAATCCCTGTAAAGTGCTTTAACTTCCTCAATTATCAAAGGGGACCATAGACTTCCAAATACATTATACAACTGCTATTCCGACGCTAGTACAATCTTATATACTACATATACATGAAAGACCTATTTAATTCAACTTCTTGACATACAACTTCCAAAGCTGAAGAGAGTGAGATAGATAAGGAAACCTTAGCTGAGAGTTTTACACTTCTTTCCTTCCCGCAGTAGTGTAAGGGTAAGAGTTTTACACTAGATTCGATTTTCGTTTTTTCCTGTAAACGTGGAAACCTAGAAAGTACCATCTTCGAATTTTTGCAGCGTCACAAAATAATTGCTACGCAAACTGTTGTGCCAGATCAGAGGTTGAAGATGAAGTTCCCTTCACAATCTTTTGAGTTTGGGCAGCAACCGAGCAGTTCTTTCGATGGGAAAAGGACATCATCTAGATCTGCTGGGATTTTGAAACGGACTTCAGCTGCTTACAAGCGTGGACCAGAAGGGGTGATTGTGGACAGTCGAACTGAGAAGAGGCGAAAGATGGATCGTAGCATGGCTCAGCAGTGTTCTGCCCATGTTGATGAATCAAGACGGAGTTGTCCTAAAAACCAGCTATCCCGATATTACTCTTTCCCCAAGAAGTCAAGGCCATCTGAGGAGAAGTTTTTCAAGGTGCCTTTGAATGCAAGAGCAACAGAAGTTGAGCGTCCTAAACCCGCACAGAAGTGTGTTAGCAGGTTGGCAAGAAAAAACTTTCAAAAAGGCGCCAGTAGTGGTGGGCGTGCTCATGGATCTATCAATGCCAAGCCACCATTGAGTCCAGGTGCCTGCAGATGCAGCTCATGTGGCAGCATTAAGTGTCAATGTAGTCTTCCAAGTGATTCAAACCATGCATCTTCCAGCGATGTGACTTCAGAAAGATCATTGGGTGGAGATCTTAGAGTGTGCAGAACTTATGCCTCTAAACTGGATTGCCAGGCCAAAAGGACAATGACATCACCAATGAGCGAGTCTGATCCAGATTCTGACGGAGCTGTAAGTTCTCTGTATGATGAGAACGTTTGTCTGATTTCTCAACTTACAACTCCTGCAACAGATGCTGCTTCTGGGGAAGGATTGTTAACTCCTAGTTTTGACGTGCAAATGTCATCGAAGAAGGCTTTCCGAGCTGCAATGCTGAAAAGCCGTTATGCAGACACCATTTTGAAAGCTAAGCACATACTTGATCATGGTGAGAAAGCTGATCCAGTGAAGATGCAGCAGCAAAAGGGAAAATTGGAAAGAAGGCAGCGAGAAGAAAAGGCAAAGATTGAAGCTCAAATCAGAGCTGCTGAAGCTGCAGCAAAAATGAAGGCAGAGGTCGAGTTGAAAAAGCAACGGGAAAGAGAAAGAGAAGCTGCTCGGAATGCATTGCAACAGATGGAGAAAACAGCTGGGATTGAACTGAATGTGGAGATTGAAAAGGAGTTCGAGATGCTGATTGGATTCCCTATTTATAATAACTGGCATGGTAGCAAAAATGGATCTGGAAAGGTGACTGGAGCTTATGGAGGAACTCTGTGAATTCACTGCATCAGCTGGGTTTGTTCATCGAAGATGAGCATGCAGTTTCTTTCTTCTTGATTATTATTTGTTCCAGCTCCTTGTTAATAGTTTTTTTCTTTTCGTGGGGGACAGGAAAAAAAGAAATTAGTATTTGTAAATGAGGTATTTTTTTACGGAATTGGAATTTTTGTAAACAAACAGTACATATATATATATATTTATATTTGAAAATTATCAGCCTGCTTCCATTAACACCGTAGCATCAACAAAACACCCACTCAATGCATGATCACACATTGAGACTAACAGCCAATTCACCAGCAAGAACAAACCCACAAACTCATCCACTCACATCATCACAAAAGGCAGAAAACAAAACAAAAAAAGCTTACTGAAACACTCGGAAGGACCTCACTTTGTAGCTGGACTCCTCCCTTTGCAAGCTCATCTGCTCATGATGTTCTCAGGTACTCCCTTGATATCATAGGTGGATCCTTTGTGCAACTTTGCAATATGGAAGAATACATCTGTATCTATAAACATATAAACTGAAATAAAAAATAAAGAATTAATATTACTAAGCTTACACTATTTTGGCACAATTTAAACTGTGTAAATGAAGCAGTGCATAATCCCAAATGGTGAAATGATAAGCCTGATGCCTTAAGTTTGAATAAATGCATTGACCTAAAACATTTTGAGATCAGATAATGTGTGAAAACCTTATATGCTTCCCCAGAAGACAAATTTGTGCCAAGAAACAAGGAGTCAACTTCTTTGTCTTTATCAAGTTATATGTTTCCCATATGCTTCAAGTCATACACAAACTTATTTTTTTTTGAAGATTTGTCATTGAACTTCCATTCAATCTGGGAAAAACCCATCAAAAAGGTAACATAACATCAAGAGCTAAACAAATAAGGACCGTAAGAACTTCAACCTCGTCGACCCTGTTGAAAGGAACACTATTGGTGTACCATCAGGAGGTTGGGTGGCAATTCGTTTTCTTGCAGACAATCCAGGTGGGTAGAAATAATAACATTGCTGTACCTACTTAGTATTCTTGTTTTGTTTATGTTTTTAGCTGATAATGACAACAAGTTACACGTGCCAACAGGGGTGTGGTTCATGCATTGCCACCTGGAAGTCCATACAAGCTGGGGCTTGAAGATGGCATGGATCGTCCTGGATGGAAATCTACCCAATCAGAAGGTGCTTCCACCCCCAGCAGCTCTTCCCAAGTGCTGGGGAACCCCTCTCTAGATAGAATTTGCCTTATCATTTTCCTTTTTAAACCTAATTTTGATTCTTTTTTTCTTGACCCTTTTGTCTTTGGCCGGTCAATTCTGAAGATTCACTAGGGAGAGAAAGAATGGTGTGGGAAAATTTTGTAACATTCAGATCCAAGATGTCACTGAATTAGGTCCAATAATATCTCAAATAAAAAAAATTTCAGCCCTACTAGAAAGTAACAACAGCTTTGTTAATTATGGTTTTGGAGCTTGTGCATCTTTGTCTTGGAACGTTGAATCTTTCTTGTTTCATTGAAAGTTCAGAAACTGCAATGTTTTCTCTGCCAGCATTCACATAGTTTCTTTGACTAAACCGGTCTATGTCGTATTGTCAGCTCCCAATAATAGACAAATGTTGACCGCCAGGACTTCCTCCCTTGGGCCTTGGTAGTTGCTCTGTTGCCGTCCTAGAGGCAGCTCCCTAGCTACTCTCTACCTCGTCTTTTACATTGTTCATTTTAAGACATTCACCTACTCCTAATGGAGTCCATTCATTAAAGAAATACCAAAAATTGGTATCAGAATGAAGTAAAGCCACAAGCATAGGGATTTAGATCTTCATGGTCAATGATAATCTTCTATGCTAAATTCAACATTTTCACATAGAATAGAGACTAAACTCAGAATTTTATCTCTAATAATTGTCTATGGAGTGCCTATCACAGTTGACTGATCGATGAGAACCAGGGGCAAAAGGCAGGAAGGTCTCATCAAGCTAGAAGAAGATCAAACATGGGACATTGGTGTTGTCACTGTGTTGAAGCCCCATTGGCTGCAGATCAATTAAAACGACAATAATCAAATACCAGTGACTATGCTCTGGAGATTAACCATCAATTGATTTCATTCATTCTAAATTAACAAACATATTTGCTCAACATTATAATGGAAAAGATTATCCAAAAATGAGTACTCATTTTAACAGCGGAGCTAAGAATTGCCTCCAAAACAAAACCTTCCAGGCTGCCATAAGAAACAACAACAACAAAAGTTGCTACATTGCCTCAAATCAATCAATTATCCACTTCGTTTTTAATCTTCTTCTTCTTCTTCATTGGCTCTCAAGAAGAATCATTTTCAATTCCCTCCTCAATCCCTCTACTCTTCCGTTTCTTCTTGTTCTCCCCTTGCCCTTCTGCTTCATGTCTCATTTCACCCTCAATTTTCACCCCATTTCCCTCAATTTTCATCCCATTTGCCAGAACATTTTCAATTTTTCGGCCACTTTTCTCCTTCTTATGCTTCTTTTTCTCACTTGGTTCCTCAATTACCATTTTTTCCTCGTCTTCCTCAAAGTTACCAATCTCATTCTTCTCCTTCTTCCTCTTGCTCTCTCCATCCTCAATAAGACTTTTGCCTTCACCATCCCCGACATTACCAACCTCACCCTTCTCTGTCTTCTTCTTGTTCTCATGCTTCTTTCCATCACTATCCCCATACCCATGACTCGCCTCTTGACTCAGCTCCACAGCACCACGAGTCAAGTTGAATACACTCGGTTCTAGACTCGACTCGCCGGCACCTTCCACTGCGGTCTCAGACTTAGGTTACACAACAAGAGGGAGTCATATCCAGCTCCCATCAGACCTTGTAGTGGGAACCCCAAGCTTTAACCATTGAAATGTCTCTTTGTTAACTGGTTGAATGCTCTTATTGTAATCGTATTTGGTATTGTCTTATTGCCTTTCCTTATCCCTTAGATGAATTAAAGCCTGGAGAGATACTTTAAAGGTCAAATATTAAAGAGGCTAAGTAGGAGCTAATTCTTATCTATCTTTCTTATTTTCTTCTGCTGTTTTCTGGTTTCCTCTGTGTACAGTGTATGATAGAGCTGCTTTCTTCCTCTTGTTTGACATATTTGAAATGAGTCATATTGGCTTGTAGGGCCACCTTTACATGATCCCGAGTTTAGAGCTTGAGATCACTGCAAGACGACATTTTTGGATGGCTCTTAATGGGGCAAACTTGGGTTTTACTAATTGCTTTAGGATTAGGACTGGATGTAGTATCTAGCCTATTTATGATTCCCCCTTCCTGTTATGGGTTTGTAGTAGGTTAGAGGGCCCACACTCAGTTGAACTCTTCTGTGATGAACTAAGCGCAGGCTGAAGCCCAGTAGAATAGTTTCCAGCGAGCATTCTAAGCATTGTACATATTCTATCTGTTTGGATTGTTTTAGATGCCAATAGTTATTGTAAGACATTAATTGTTGTTTGTGAAGTTCGTTAACTACTTAATTTTAATTTGAATTTTTTTAACATTCTGGAAACGCTCTTTGGCTTGAGTTATGTGGACAACAGAACAATAATTTTCAGGTTAGGCTCTTGATATTTTCAATTTCTTATATCCTCCAAAATGAATCCAGGAAATGGCAACAAGGATGGACTTTTTTCTGTTCTTCTCAGGGACTACAATGCACATGCTGCTGCTGCCTGCATGAATCGGCTAGCTAAACTGAGGTAACCAATTATAACAAGACTTTGGTTGCCAAATTTCATCAGTCATTGTTTCTTAAGTTCATATGTGAACATTTTTGGCTGTTTGAATGACTCCATGCTAATGCAAGTTCTTCATGTTTTTGTGAGGGCAAGCTCATAATTTTTCCATTCTTTCGTGAAAAATTTTCTTTAAAATCTTAGTCTAGCGTAATATAACATGGATTTCGTATTGTTTATAGCAGTCACATGAATCATACATGTTACTGTTTCTACAGAATCTTTTTCATTGTTGCGTTTAATGTAAGTTCAGGTCTTAATTTGACTTTGTATTCTCTTTGTTCTTCTGTTTAAATATTTTCTCTTTATATGCTTCTATGCAATGCTCGATGGATAGGGAATCATGGCTTTTCAATTGGAATTGATGATGTCCAACCGGGGAAAAGGTTGAATGATGAGAAAGCAGTAAAAATTTCAGGAGATCATAAGAAATGTGATGAAGAGTTACAGATGGTCAATGAAGGAAAACTAGAGCCGAAATCTGGTTGTGATGCTGCTCAAACACTAGAAGCTAATGTAAGTGCAATATTGAATAAAATTCGGGACAAAACGGGGAAGGTAATGATTGGGGCTATGTTGTAGTATTTTCTAATTTCTATTTGAACGTGTTAAATGGTCACTGCTAGCATACTTAGTTGTGTTCCTTTAATCTTTTAAGTTTATATCATCTTCCATACACTTGGAACTATGCATTTGTTTTTAGAATGATGATTACTTGAAGACTATTTGGTTGATGGTTTATGAGAATTGCTTTGAAACAGGTATGCATGAAAGAACTACATTGGAGAAACAGTCCATTGATCATGTCGCAATGTGGTTCCAAGGGTTCTGCTATAAATATAAGTCAAATGATTGCATGTGTTGGTCAGCAATCAGTTGGTGGTTGTCGTGCTCCTAATGGATTCATAGATAGTAGCCTTCCTCATTTCCATAGAGGATTGAAAACCCCTGCTGTAAGTTTATTTTACATTGCTTTAGCTCTGAAAACCTAATTTTCTTTGTTGATTGTGCAAGAACTTAAGCTTATAGATTGATTTTAGTGTCTTTCAAATAAAACAAGGAAAAAGGTTTAATACTTCTCAGTGAGTATTATTTCTCATAATATCCTGTATTATATTAACATGTCATTGTTTTTTGGAATAGCTTGTGTTAAGTTGATATGTGTATAAGATGGAGTATAATTTCTAAATTTTTGATGTCTGAAATCTGTCCTAAAGTTCAGTATTGGTGTTTATTTTGTCATTATGTTGGTTTTATTAATGAATGTTTATTTAAATTTCCAACTTTGACTCAAAGGGTTATTGGTTGAGTTGTTCATATTGGTTCCTCACATTCGTGCTAAAGATTATGAGTGATTTACACTTAGAAACAAATACTCTTTACCTAGGTTTAGGGGACTATTATACCATATGACACTGTTATTTTTCTAATTTTCAATCTAGCATAGGGTTTCTAGGGTTTGATTCTTTGTGTTTGTTCTCTTTAAGTTAGTTGGCTGGTGACTAATTACATTCTGAATCTAGTGTAAGGAATAGTTTCATTCTGTGTACATTTTTAGGCTTTTATCAATGAAACTATGAGCTAACTAGGATATTTAGGGCTTGAGGCATTGTAGTTGCTGGGCAATCCTCTCTTACAGTGGTTTTCTGTTATTAAAAATATCTTTGTTTTATCCATACTACTGTGATAGTTGAATTGACTTCAACTTAGCCTTGGTTTCCTCATTCTCCAAACCCTTGAATCTATTCGTAGCCTTGAGACCCTTCAACAACCATTAAGCAAACAACCTGGGAACCTATAATGAAAGCTGCTGTCCAGATCATTCCTGCAACTTAATCCTCTGCTTCCAGCAAAGCTATATCAATACTTACACTTTCCACCATCTGTTTGAGTTCTATACTTCAAACCATTTCTTCCAAATAAAAAACTTGAATAATCAAGTTTATTCAAGGGTCTGTTTGTTTTGACGTAAAATATTTTCCGGAAAACATTTTCAAGAGTTATGCTTGTTTAGAAGACAGAAAATTCATTCCAGATGTAAAATATTTTATGGGTCAATGGGCAAAACACCTGTTGACTACGTAAAATGTCTTATGCCCTTAAGGGGCATAAGATACTTTCCAGAGAACAAAAAAAAAAAAAACTACACAAAGTGCAAAAGAAGAAAATAAGATTTCTTATGATTAGGAGAAATAGGGCTATAATAGAGAGCTGCTTGATGTGGTGTACTTCTGTGTAATTACCTTGAGCTCAATGAGGCATTGGATGTACAAATTGAATCTGATGAAGGAATATAGACTTTTATAATCTGAGTTAAGTGATGGAACAATTAAATTCCGGCGGCAAAATGGAAAGGGCATGGAAGGAGATGAAAGCAGAAAAAAGGAATTTAACATGTTAATGGATAGTTCTTCAAGCACGTTTTGCTTGTGTGATGTTTATTGTTGTTAAAAAAATTATTTCATCCTTCACCATTTCCTACTTTTTGAGAGCTACTTCTTGCTAACTGTTAGAAATGTCTTGTGCATGTTTGCAGCACGGCACTCCAAGCAGTTATGGGCATTGAAGGAATTGATGGACGGAGGACATGGAGTAACCATGTAATGAAAATGGAGCAGATATTGGGAATTGAAGCTGCAAGAAAATGCATAATCGATGAGATAGCACAAACTGTGGAACATCATGGCAGTTATGGGCATTGAAGGAATTGATGGACGGAGGACATGGAGTAACCATGTAATGGAAATGGAGCAGATATTGGGAATTGAAGCTGCAAGAAAATGCATAATCGATGAGATAGCACAAACTGTGGAACATCATGGAATGACCATAGACAGACGCCATATGATGCTTCTAGGAGATGTGATGACATTTAGGGTTGGTTTTTCATTGACATTCATTGCCTGTTGTCACTTGGAAACTAAAAATGAAAATTAGTTTTTCTTTTCCATTTTTCTTTCCTATAATGAAAATCTAGATTATGTTTTGGACCTCTGGTTTTGTGTACATAATTTTTTTAGGACAATGTATAACTGCATTTACATTATTATTGTATCAGGGGGAAGTTTTTGGCATCACAAGATTTGGAATCCAAAAAATGGACAAGAGCATATTGATGCTGGCTTCATTTGAGAGGACAGCTGATCACCTTTTCAATGCTGCTGTTAACGGGAGGCATGACAAGAATGAGGGAGTTACTTAGTGCATCATCATGGGCATCCCAATGCAGATAAGCACTGGAATACTCAAAGTTATACAGAGGTAAGCATGCAATACATTTTCTAATAATCTGTTTTATTGTCCTGTTATTATTTATACTTTTCACTGGGCAATCCATCAATAAATTAAATTTATTTGTGGAGAAGTAATTTGAATTATTGAAGACTGACGAAGTCGGTTTAGAATGTTCCAAGTTTCTGGCCTCTGGTTATTACTGATTCTTTTGACTACTTGTTGCCATACTCAAATTCAGTGCTGTTTTAATCAAAAGTCTTGATGTTTGTTATAGATGTCTTTTGTCTCTTTTTCACATGTTCCATTACTGCTGTCCTTTGCAATAGATTCAATATCCAAGAAATATGCATTGCCTTGCATATTGTTCTATGAGTCATAAATTACAGTTGATGGCTGACTTTCTAGTGCAGACAGATACGAACTTATCTGACAAGAATGAGTTTTGAGGATTTGGTGTAGCTATATGTGAATTTTTGTATTTCCTGCTGGTGGAGAAATAAACTACTGAAGTTTCCAATTGTGGTGCTTGGTAACAATACAGCTCGAATGTAATCCTTAAATCTTTCCCGTTTAACCTAAAAAGAATGATTTGAGTAATCTGGTGCTGCTTTGTGCAGACTGTTGGAGTATCCCCTCTTATGGAGAAATTACGTTCTCAAACGTTCATCCTCTTGCTGCTTCTTTGACAAATAGCAACCTACTATAATCTGCAGATCTCTCCTGTTTTGGTTTGGACCTTTAATCATTGTTGCTTCTATGATGACCTACTTACTGATTCTTGTTGGCATTGTGTGGATGCCCTAACTTTTCTGTTGGGGTTGTCGATAACCTGGAGGTTGGAAGTAATGGTGGACTGATGCTCATTCACACTTTAAAGATACAAGTTTGCATGCTTGGAATTGCATGTTCTTATGAGGAACACTGAAAATGGGTGCCATATTGTTAATTAAGCCCTGCATTGACTGAACATAATGTTTTGTTAGAGAAGATTTTTCTTAACTTCCATGGGTTTTTAAGAAGTGTTTGTTAATTTTCCTTTCCTACTTGCAGAGTTGATCCACCTCCTATGCTACGATATGGACCAGATCCAGTTTTATCTTGAGTTCATCATCATTTTGGAAATTATCAAGCGGAAATTTGTGCAGTCAACAGTATGCTCTATGTTGATTATGCATCAGCATCATCCATTCAGAGTTGCAAGATGTCAAGAGAAGAAAACGCGGCCGCCCCTCCCTTTTTTCCCCTGACAGTCACCAGTATGGTCGGAGGGCTGTAGCATTTGAGTGAAAGTTTTGCACTTTCTCGTTTCCTAGAAGCTGGCTGGCTCCTAATCAAGAATGCTGTTCAACATGGCACTTTCTCTGATCAGAGAAGAGAGGCTGATTGCATTTATCTTATTAAAAAGTCCCAAGAATCTCATCAAATGTGAAATATAGGGACCCTTAACTGTTTCCTCTATGATTGGAATATCTTGTAAGGAGGGCAATCTCTTGGCGACTTGCCTGTGGTTGCCGTATAATAGATGCTGCAGGCAGTTTCCAAATGTTGTCCAGTAAATGAATTTTGATAGAACTAGGTCTGATTACTTTATGTTTGAACTCAACTTCTTGTACGTGCTGTGCTTCATGCAAAAGAAGTTTGAACTTGGATCAAGATTTGTTACAAGTTTTCTGGGCATATAAAAGAAATGGCATTTCAACAATTTCTAATGAGTCAAACCGTTTTCATTTCCATACACCAATGTTCTTACCATACATGACCTCTGGCCCCAGCTATAGAAGATAAAAGCTTCAGAAAAAGAACAACAATTTTCATGTGGACTGAAGGAAATCAAAAGTACGGAGATGAGCTGACAAATTACAAAAGAATGTCACTTTGTATATACATACTTGGCTTTAACTTTTATTGGCATAGCTTTCAGGTTGGATAACTGCAAACAGTTATTTGCAACTGGGAACTATCCTGCACATCAGTGTACTGTCTGATGAAAGCTCTTCTCCACCAAACTTCAAATGCTGTCTGGATATTGGGACAGTCATCCCCTTTATTGAGAAACCGATCAAACCAACTGAGCAAGATAACCTGCTGTTGCCTCAAAGAAAGGGTAAGAATTGTCTTGCTTAGTCCATCCTCCACTAGTTTCTTATCTACAGATCTAGAAGCCCTTCTCATCCATCCAAAGTCTTCATAAAGAGCTTCCAACCATGTGGACAGCAAAGAGAACCGGCTATCTTTCGGCACCAAGATGTTTCCTCTACCAATTGCGATACATAGTTGAGCAGTGATTCTGCTGATTTCATGCCGGTACATAATGGGAATCTTTGAATGAAGCGCTGCAAGTTCCCTCTGGTCTGCCCATAATTTCACAAAGTCATTCGCCATTCTTTTGTCAATTAGGATATCAACAATCCACTGCAAATTGTCAGCTTCTCGAGCTATTTCAGCCATTAAAACCCCTCGATCTCGCCTGCTATTGTCCATGCCTGTAGCTTCAGATAAGCAGAGGACAAGAGAACTAAGACATCTGTGACAGAGATGATAAAGGGTCTCTTTGGAGACATCAAGCCGATGGTCATCATCAAATGAATCTTCTCTAAGTAACTGTGAAATAAGAGTTTTCATTTCCCGACGCGCTTTATCATCCTTGGCTTGAAGAACACCACTAAGTAGCTGCAAGAAGATGTCATCAGCTCTTGCAGAAGTAGATGGTTCAGATGATACTCTCTGAAGAACCTCAGTCATTGAGCTATGAAGCTCAAGTTGGCTGAGATGAGATATGACTTTCTCCTCTTCCTCCTCAGACCATGGGACAGCTTCCAAATACTCCAAGCAAGAGCTAATTCCTGCATCAAACATAATGGCCGCAGAGACCTAAAACAAACACTAATATTACAAATGCTTCACTACAGCAGAAATAAGAAGAAAATAAAAAACGAAAAGAAAAATTTCTGTCACACTGATGATGATATAAGCTACTGAGATGCAAAGCAAGATCCTTTTGTGAACACTATTTTGTTAATGAAAGAAAATTCTCTGGAATGTGGATTAAGTTATAGGGAAGGTAAGTGTTGAGTTGTCATGCAAAATGAAAGGATTGGAAAATGCACTCAAATTTAATTTTCCTTAAACCTTCTTTACCAGGTTTCCAAGAAAATACAAACAAAATATTTAATTTGATGTCACTCAGCATGCTTCTAGAGGAGGAAAAGAAAAGATGTTTGTTCCAAACAAGGCAAAAAGTACAAGCTACTTTTTGAGTTAATTTCTGACAGACAAATAACAAAATTCAACATCTAAACATGCCTGAATCTTAATTATGCTGGGGTTAGGTACATGGCAAACAATGTATAGTACAAATTACAGAGTAGTTTTATAGTTCTCTTCTGCGACAAATGGGAGGAAAAGTTTGGCCAAAAAACAGACATCCATTTCAAACCTATCAATGATAAAGTTTGACTACTGTCAATCATAACTAAATCCCATTGCATTTGATCTTGGTGAAAACAACTCATCTACCATAGTCCCCAAAGTAATAAAAACTTAAGCAGCAGGCTATAGCTCAAAGGAATTTGCATGAACTAAAACAAAAAAAAAACAGACTTACAAACCTTTGGTTAAACAAAACAATCAACAAATAGTACAGTAAACATTTAATCTCTACTATAGATTCTGCGAACATTCGTTAAGGTTCTCAAATATGATTCTTTGACTCATTGAACATAAAAAATATGAATCAGAAAACCTCTAATTAACCAAACTTAAGAATTAACATCAACTAAAAACTTATAATGAAAGCAAAATGAATGAGGATTAAAATGAATAATACCTTAAGCAAAGCCAAGACTTTGTTAACATCTTCACCAATCAACCTCTTCTTTAAATCATCACAATACATCAAAACCACCGTTTCCACATAAACCTCCACATCATCACATTCACTGATTTCCACTGTATGAGAAACTCCTTTTTCTCTTCCTTGACTCAACTTCTCAGCAAAGAACCTACTTTTCTCAGACAAAACTCTTCTGTGCACATCCATTGACACTCTATAGCCATCTCTAGAGACTACTGTGAGCCTCACATCACCTGATCCCAACCCCCAGCTGTTAAAGCTACAAATTTTGAGTTCAGTGAGGAATTTAGCAACTCGGTTAGTCTTTCTGCGAGATTCTTCGATGGTTTTGGAGTCACGGAGGTGTTCCTCAGACATCATTTCAAACAGGGTGGGGTTGTGATTCGGGCGAGTTGAAACAGTTGGAGGAGGAGGAGGAGGCGGAGGAGGAGAGGAAGGAGAGTATAGTCTTGAGAGAGTTGTTGTGGGAGTTGTTCTTGATGGAGAGAAAGATAAAGAAAATGTTGGGTCCGAAATAAAGCCTTGTTTTATCATCGTTGATACTTCCCTTGAAGCCATGAGAAACAAAAGCAAACAAAAAGAAGGCTTTTCCTATATAGAATATCAACAAACAAACACTGGGTTTTGCTTGGATTCAAAAAGAAAAGAACTAGCTTGATGCCATTGATTTAAAAAAAGAAGCTTTCTTTGAAAAGAATATAAAAAAAAAAAAACTGGGTATTTCTTAGAATCAAGATATTAGAATTGATTTCTTGGCAAGACGGCAATCCTGTGAATGAAGTGGTATTTTCTTGCAAATAAGAAGAAAGATAGAGAGAGAAGAGGAAAAGCTTCTTCTTCTTCTTCTTCTTCTTCTTCTTCTTTTCTGGGAAAGTCGAGAGGGAAAGCTGAATTATCTTGGGAAAGTAGAGAGAGAAAGAATCCAAGAAGTGGAAGGCTTTGGATCTGTAATTCGACGGAGACGATGTGGCCCTGTAAAGCAGTGCAAAAGAGTGTTAAGAGGCAAATGTTGATGCTAATTATGCTTTTTTCGCCTATAACCTAGAAATATAAACAAACGGTTTCTATTTTTTAGAAAATTGGAGGGAGAGATTACTGCCAGCACGTGTGAGCACGTGATTTCCCTCTGTGATTGATCATGGGGACCCCTGGAAGAAAAAGAAAAAGGAAAAGGAAAGATCATTAGCCAAGAAACTGTTAAATAACATGGTTTTCTTTTGTGGAACTTGAAATGATCTGATTGGCATGATTGATTCATTCTATGATTGCCTTCATTTGATGTTCCATAACTTAAAGACAATTCTTAGAGGTTTTGGACTTCTATGAAAGAGTTAAATATTCCATATCAATACTATTTCAGATTTTCTGAGCTCGAGATCACAAGATTAATGAATTTTATTCGACATTGATGAAAAGAATTTTGAGTTTTTTACATATTTTATTATTATATATTTTCTAGTTTAGAATTACACAGTAAATAAATGAGTTCATCCTAACATGCTGCTTTCCCAGCATAACAACTGTCAACTGGCTTATCCTTCGATCTACCTTCAACTTTATGTCATCTTTATTAGGTCACTGTATCAAAGTGTATGATTGCCCTTGGCTTCATGGTTCTTGTGCGGGATGGGTTGCACATGGAGGTAAGTACACATGGCATTTCTTCCCAGAATCATGCAACAAACCTTGGGAGTCATAGTCCTTTGCTGCCAAATTCATGTATAAATGCAATACAAGAAACAAAGATGATAAGACAATGTTTCTGGTTTACTTTTTAGCTTTATTTCTTTAGAACGACAGATTACTAGACTTTACATGTATATAGGCAGCAGTAGTAAAATAAAGAAGAAGAAAAAACTCATTATATGCTTTTACAAGAGAAGAAAGTGAGACTAAAGGTGGGAGAGTGAGCATGTCAAGTCATTATTTCATTTGGTACATCTGATCAAAGGTGAGTCTCCACCCAAAAATATGCATTCAAGTGGTGAAATTTTGTGCAGTGAGCTTGGTGTGGTGGCCAGGAGGTTGTGGACGCTCTTGATTGATTTTGTGAAGTCTTATTTAGACTCGTTTCGACTTTAAAGCTGCACACCATACGTTTAAGGTACTCGACTCTGACCCCTGTACGTAGCAATATTGGATTATTTGAGGAGTTGAAATAAATCGAAGTTACTTGGTGCATCAGCTAGAGCTTTAAATTGTCCTTTTTCAACAATAAAACCATTGTCATCAAAATAAGGGGCATGAAGGAAAGTGATGTCTGGCAATAGAAAGGGCAGTGGGGTTTCAAAACAGTTGAGAAAATGAAGTGTGACATACACAAAATGGGGTATGTAGCTTAGGAATCTAGAAGACGAAGATATTGGACAGAGAGAGTAAAACAAACCGATAATTATTTACCAACCAAACATAGATTACAGAAGATTACATCCAGCATATATAATTAATCCAAATATAGAAAGAATATTACAGAACACACAATCAAAAATACTTTCCTCTTGCAATCGACTTCCTGGCTGTAAAGCTACTGATCCTCAGCCGAACTAGGAGCTAACCAGAGCCTCTGATGGTGTTTCCTTGACAATATGAACTTCATGGTAGCAGAAAAATTTGTTGCTCATAATGCGTTTTGAGAATGAAGGATCATAGAATGCAAACCTCTCAGAAAACATTTTTCTGTAAATCTTGTAGTTCAGGGTCCACTACTTTGTCTTCCTCCCCAGCTTCAGTTGCAAAGAGAGGGGCTTCAAGCTCAGGTGCATTCTGGGCATGGGCATTAAAGAAATGTCAAGAAAGTAAACTCTAATAACAAAACGGACAAAGGGAAATGGGGAATTAGTGTGAAAAACGACACAACTACTTTTATCAGTTTACAATATGCAGCTTTGTTTATTCATTCAGAAAAACAACAGCAGCTTTGCTTTACTGTAACAATGGTAACTGGGGAGGTCGGCCATGTACGTCATCTTTGGTAGGAGGGGGCTGCCAAACCAAACATCTATGAATATAACCCTCTATCAAGGCTGTACTGTTCTATAATTTCCATCCTCGGATACCTCACCGACTTAATGAATCAAATGTACCATATGGTAATGCTACAAATGCACTTCTAAATGATGGGGGTTCAAGGATTTGGAAATTTACCATGCAGCGGACAAGAGCCCAATTTACACCTTTGAAGAATGGATGTCCCTTAATTTCACTGGCTCCTTCACGAGAACCTAATCTGTTTTTGGGATCTTTATGTAATAACCTGTACATCAACTGCTTTCCATGGAGACTTACCTGCATTCATTCATGCATTATGTGTTAAATCTGTAATATGTATAAAAATTAATCTTAAATCCAACGGTTCTGGAATGAGCCGCAACATCACACGCTCAAGTGAAAAGAACCGCTTCAGGACAAGACCATATTGGATTGCACTGTAGTTATCACCCATTCTTAAGTCTTAAGGTAATAAGATTCAGAAGAGAAGATTTTGAAGACAGAAGAAAAGTTACTTGTATACTTCTTGGGAATTTAAGATCTTTCTGAAGAACATTGGCAAATGTCTTCTGTCTTGTCTTTCCCCTGAATGGTGTATACCCATAAAGCATTTCATAGAGAAGAATGCCTGGAACAGAAAAACAAAAGCAAACAAAAAAATATCTTCTGCATTAGATTGAAAGCTAGAATCCCATTGATCAATCAGCACAAAAAGGTATGATTTCTCATTTTCCCATTTGTTCTTATTCAGTCACTTCGTCTGACAGGTAAGGAAATTATAACAATGATCTTAGTAGGAAACTTCGTTATGAAAACATGCACTTTCCCCAATTTTTTATGTTGCTTTAGAAGGAAAAATACAAAATTACCTAAAGCCCACCAGTCCACTGCACTGGTATGGCCTGCCCCAGAGATAATTTCCTGCAAAGAACAGAAAGAGAATGAGCATTCAATAGAAAAAAAGTAGAAATGGCTGATGTGAAGAATGCATTTCTACAGTTGCAACCATTTCTTTAGCAGAAAACAGACAAATATATTTATGTATAGACATTTAAGAAAATAAACTAACAGGGGCAATGTACTCTTCAGTTCCCACAAAAGAATTTGATGCACGCACAGGTTCTGCCATGAAGATTGGATTCTGCTGACTTTTATGGCGTTTCTTCTTTTCATCTGTCGTTGGAATCAGCAGCTATAAACACCGGTAAAATTTATCAGGTTTCTTGATGTAGAGAAAAAAATGGGGGATAAAGAAAAAACCCCAGAGCTAAACAGGGGCCAGAAGATAAAGAAAGCTTTAGATACCTGTGGTTTGCAAGATGTCAAGCAAGATAAATCAAAATCGGTCAGGGTCACATGTCCATTGCTCTGGAGGAGAACATTTTCAGGCTTTAAATCTCTGTATATAATTCCTGTCGGAAGGGCAACAGAATGACTCAATAACTGATTTATTGACATGGAAGCATGTTCATAATTGACTTCAACCAACCTTGACAGTGAAGGTACTCCAATGCAACAACAACCTCCGCAGCATAAAATCTACATTCATAGAAACTTAGAAGTTTAGTTCCAAATCAGACTTGGTAACAAACTGGAAATTGCTGAAGTGGGTTTGAAAGGTTAAAACAAATCCATCATTGAGTATAGGCAAATTGTCAGATGATATTCCTAGATCCTAGTATCCAGTACAAGTATCAAACACCAGAAAGTTTAAAAGACAAAATAAGTTTACATGACTCTATTGGTGAATCAGAGAATTTCTAGACAAGGTTAAGGTAGTGTTAATTGTGGTAAAAAGATAATTACCTGACTGCATCTTCCTTCATGACCTTCATTGGTTGTCTGTCTAAAAGCACGAAGAGTTCTCCACCAGGACAGTAATCCGTAATCAGACAAATATGTGTTTTAGTCTGCAAAGTATCTGAAAGTTAGAATTTTCATGTCTCCCATCTACAGTAAGCAAGTAAAAAAAATGAGGATCTAATCTCCAATGATCTTCAATTTAGTTGAATTGGGACCAGATTTAACAGCAAACAGATCAAGAAATAGATATATTGAATTTACAAAAATAAGGCAGGCAAGTTTCGTCTGATTGAATATTGAAGCATCAAAGCTTTATGTTCATGCGTACAAAGAAATTGAAAAGATCCAAGTCTTATATTCACACACAAAAAGAAAATCATATTTCAGACAATTATCTAGCTAATCTTGTTAAAACAAGCCTGCAGTTAATATCAGTTTTCTAACCTGAAATGATGCATACAATGCTGGAAGAAAAGGGTGATCCAACATGTCAAGAATTTGTCTTTCTGCACAAGCTCTATGCACCTACAGAAAAGGAAGGCATCATGTAAACAAAAACGAAGAAGAATGCCCTTCATACATGGATATCAAGAGAAAGTGAAACTATGGGAAATAAAGAGGATAATGACAAGCTAAAATAAAAACTAAAGGAAAACTCCTCTCCTGGTCCTTGTTCAATGGTTATATGCACTTCAAGGCTTATCATTAGATAGCATACAAATGACTATATAGGTATTTTTTGGTTTGAAGATTAATACTCAAAATCAATGCAATGATACCTTGTTCCGGTTGAGCATAACACCTTTATCCATAGCTTTCATGGCAAAGTACAGGCCAGTTCCATATAGTTCCACCAAATGCACACTGCCAAAAAAAGAAATAGCTGATATAAAAGTTTCTGTGAAAGAATAAGTACATGCATTATACAGCAAAATTGAGTGTAAAACAGGAGAAGAGGAATTAGACAAACCTGCCAGTGTCGCCTGATCCCAATGGTTTTACAGGCCTAAAATGTTTCAGACCTATCCTTTCTCCACTGTCATGAATCTACAAATACAAGAGCAATGAGACATAAAAATCACATATATACTCAACGTGGAAGGGTTATCAGAATGGAAGAATCTGGTGTAAAATGACAGATATAAGTTGAAGAACAAATGCAGAATGACAATGGAAATATAGGTTCTTTCTTGTTCTTAAAATTTTTTTCAGCACCATGCTTCTTCATCATTAAGCCCAGAATCCAAAACCATTTTAAATGATATGTTGGTCCCCTATAAATTATGACTCAGGTACATAAATATGAAAGAATAATACCTTTTGAATAGCTTTCCAAAAGGGACTATCCTTCCTGTGAGGTTTTGGGTGAACCACCTTGGAATGATTCATCCATAGATCTTCTGGATTCTGCAGGTAGTGAAATTTGTTGTAAAGATTTTTGTAAAAAAAAGAGTTTTTCTGGAAAAGTGGATTAGGATTCAAACATTACCATATTGGCGTCTGGAAGTTCCCTCACTGCTTCATCAACATTTTCTGCAGTTTTTTTCACCTGCAAGCAGGGATTGTTTTAAGCCTCCAAATGTTAAGGTAATAAAGGAACTTATTTAAGAACTTAAGGATTTAAGAAAGCAGGAAAAGAAAAAACAAATGGGAAGACAGAGAAAAGAGTTGAGACCAGTTGTTCACTCTCTTGTGCAGCACTATCTGGAAGCCTGTTATGAAGTGGATCAACTTTTGCACTGCCATCTAGCTGCACTCCGATAAAATACTGAACTTCTCCCTGTTCACAGAACCCCAAAATAAATCAGAGGTAGTTTTGTTCATCAGTCCAGAAAGTCATATGTAGGCGAATTTGATGATCTGCTTAACAAAGGAGTTACATAGCAAAATACAGCATTTACTTTCCAGTCTGAATATTTGAGGATTTTACCTTCTGGTCACGCATAGGCTGCAGATGGAACAGGTTCCAGAACTTCTTGCCTGAAATGTGTACAAATAGCTTTGAATCATTATAGGAAGAGATAATCCAGAACATCAAAAATATTAGTAACAGGACTAGAAGGATAAAGACTTTCATAGTTACACTATAAATAACAATGTATAGACTTAGCCTTGGACCACTGAAAGGCAAGAACATTACATGCATGACATGAATCAGTAAACTGAATATTAGGCATCTTCTGGAAACATTTTCCGGGTGTCATATGAAATCTAGAACTTGGAAATTTTAAGCATACCACTCTTTGTGTAGTTGATGAGCTGTACAGTTACTTCTGCTTGGTTATCTATTGCCTCTCGGATCTTCCTCACAGTAGCTGGATCAGTTTCAGGCCCTTGGAGAAACCTGAAAGGATTTCACAGATTAAATGAAGTGAATTCCATTTTTTTATAAAACTCATTATATTGTTTACCTTGATTTTATCTTAAAGGCTAAGGTATAAATTCATTCTTTATCTGCCTTTCACACTATTTAAGCTATCTTCTTGCATACAGTTCAAATTGAAGAAAGGAATGGTATTGCTTGTTAAATAAAAAGAAAGAAACACAGAATTAAATAAGCAAGCTTAAGATTCAAGAACCAGCTGCTTATGCCTAGCTAGAACTAACATGAAGCCACTCAATCAAAGATAATAACTTTGCTAGATAACTTCTTAATTTGGAGAGAACTTCCTGATCAAACTAATTTTCCACCAACAATCCTACTGAATAAAACATCATATAATACCATGTCAAAACTTCCTTCAGATGTTTAAGAGCATCATTGCAAATTCAATTTTCAACTTCAGACTGATGTTTTAAGCCTTGCAGGGTGGAATGAGAGGTCAAAATGCTTAAAATTTTGATGTTATGATTTGCAAGTATAGGGAATTTGAGGCACACCTGCAATTTCTGCCCAAGATTTCTTCGCGGCTGTACTCTGTCAGCTCTAAGAAGCTATCAGATGCAAAGATCTGATCATTAAGACAAGTGGAAACATTAGTTTCTTAAAAATTGACCTCTACTTGCATGACCTGATATTAAATATATATTAGAAACTATATATTTAGCTGGAATTCGAAGTCTTACAATGGGATTATCAGGCAGCCTTGGATCAGTAATGACAAAGTTTTTCTCTATACGTTCAAGTGTGGTGGCAAGATCAATACCCTTTCTCATTTCCTTTTGTCTAACTTTGTCATCAACACTGTCTGGCCTCTCATCATCATCACTCTCATCCTCATCAGCATCCAACAGGAGACTATTGTCAAAGCTTTCAGTAGTAGACTGACTTTTCCTCATAAGCCTGAAGCATGGAAAGAGAACCTATGTAAAATGGCTGCTTTCATACTATACCAAGTGATCAATCAGAAAGTTCTTGATCATACCCCATGAAAGAGAGACGACTAGATCTTCTCTGTTTCTTTTCCGGCACCTCACTAATACGCTCCATTGAGATTCTAGGACCCCCACTAGATCTTCTTTGTGGAGGAACATTTTCCGAGTTTCGCCGTGCCAAACCTCCCGATCCTTCTCGCTCTCCGCCACCACCTGATATTCTAATGAAAGGGTGGTTTGTTGATTCACTAAGTGAACGAGGTTTCCTAACTGCTTCCACAAGTTCCGTTACTGAACCGGCAGCCATGTCCTTTTGGCGGGCTGCAACAACAGGTATTCTTAGAGGCCAAATGTTTGCTCAAACCAAGCGTTTGAGTAGCGCCAAAAGCCATTACATTAACAAGAATTAGGTACTCCATGACATTCATGCTAGAATTTAACCCACGTTAGAACTCTCAAAGGGTCACATCGCATTGAAAATTGAATGCAACGATTACATGTTCTGGCAAATTTCTGTTGCTTATGGATCAAATGAGTGTAAGAAAATGATACCAACTCAAAACTTTCAACTCTTTTCTACTCATTTATAGAGAGCTCAGACCTATTGCATGCAATTTGCAAAAATTCAGATCAATCTTGCATAAAGAATAGTACTTGAAATCTCGAGAGTATTTAACCAAAAATAAATGAATACGTACATCGCCTCCCCATGCATGTATCACTTTACTTTTTGGGGTGGAACCATGCACGTATAATTAATTAAACAATTCTTTTTGATAATAAATATAGGAAGAAAAATTCCCTACTCTCATTTAGTGTCATTTTCATAATTTTTCATTAAATATTCAACAAACTTCTCATATTATGGTTTATAATTTAAGATTTATGGGTTAGAGATAAGGATTTTTAATTGATAATATAAAACTACATACATGACGTAAAATTATGAAAAGAGACATCAAATGAAGACAAAAAATTTTTATTTTATATATATATATATATTTGAAGTTAGATTTTCCTTTTTCAAATAAAAAATAATGCAAGTACTATATATATATAATTAAATAATTCTTTTTGATAATAAATATATGAACAAAAATTCCCCACTCTCGTTAAGTGTCTTCTTCATAATTTTTCATTGAATATTCAACAACCTTCTCACATTTATAATTTAAGATTTAAAAATTAGAGATAAGGGTTTTTTATTGATAATATAAAATTACATACATGAGGTAAAATTATAAAAAGAGACATCAAATGAAGATAAAAGATTTTTATTATATATATATTTAAAGTTAGATTTTCTTTTTTCAAATAAAAAATAATGCAAGTACTATATAATATATATATATATATATCTCTTCATTGTTACTGTTATCCATAATAATTTATGTAAGAGGAGTAGGGGGTCCATGGTAGCAGAGACAAGAGAAAAAGGATAATGTTAGAATATATACCATCGTATCGAATCAAAGACTCTGGCAATCCATTGGGCCGCAATGCCTTTTCCTTGGCCCCTTCTGTATGCTTGCTCACCTCCACTTGCATTCTGCCAAATCATTCAAACACAAATACAAATAGAAATGATGAGGACACAAATCCCACCGTGGCATATTATCGTCTTCCTAATCATCCTACATACATTCCCTCTATTCAGTTCTGTCACCGTCCATCACCCAATCAGACGGTTGGAAACAGCAGTCCCCCACAGTCCATCACCATCAAGAATTGAATCTTGTGGGTGACCACAAACAAGGATGTGAGCCAGCCAGCCAGCCAGCCCCTCCCAGTTGCCAACTCAGTAAAAGCTTTCTGCAATTATCCGATGTGACATAAGGGGACAAGGAAAATGGGCATTTTCTTCTCTTGCTCATCACTTTGCCTCTTGTGCAGCAATCATGTGACATGTTTTAGGACATATGCCCTTGCACCTACACTCTAGCTAGGTTTGAGGGTTTCTGTCCTTGATAAGCAGATCCCATATATCAAATGTTTTAAGATCTTTTATCAGTAAATTAACTAAACCTTCTTAGTCCCTGGCTATCACATGTATCGATGGGCCTGCTGGGGTCTGCTTGTATTCATTTCATGAATTGTGTATACAGCTTTACGATGGCGAACCACATAAGGTCAAAAACTCAAAAATACAGGGAACCCATTCTATACGCTTAAAAAAATGGTAAATTTTCCCCACATTTTCTGTGAATTCAAATTTTCTCACGTCATATTTTATAATTTTTTTTCACAATTAGCATTCTGTGAGTGTTTTGCTTTTCAATTAGCACCCTTTGAACAATTTTGTCCCCATGAAAGATTATATTGTTAATTTTACATAGTAAAATTATAAAAACACTCTTAAATGTGAACAAATTAGCTAATTTTGAATTGAAACTATTTTGATAATTTTATTAGAAAATATTAACAATCTAATCCTCATAAGAACACAAGTTGTCCACAATGTTAAAATTGGAAAAAAAAATTCACATGGTGTTAATTGAAAAGAAAGATATTCAGAGAGTACTAATTGTGAAACAAAATTATAATATATATTATATGAAAAAAGTTAAAATCACAAAAACTGTAAATGGAGTTTTTTTTTCAAAAAAAAATTGTTATGTGGTAAAAACAAATGTCTAAAGGATAAAAGAAAAAAAGTGAAACTAACCCAATAAACTTCAAGACTTTTCCATTTTCGTCCTTGATAGGTGAAATAGTAAGAAGATTCCAAAAAGGAGTTCCATCTTTCTTATAATTCAACAATCTCCCACAATAATTTGTCCCTGCCTGCAATGCCTCCCTAATCTTCGCCACATCTTCCGGGTTTGTACCCGCACCCTGTAAAAACCGACTGGATCCCCACCCACCCACCCAACATTTATTAAAATGTCAATATTACCCTTCCTTGACCGTTATTACAGTTAATAAAGTCATAGTATTAAACAAATTAATGACACAAATATAAAGAAAGAATTGATCTTTACCAGTTCCTGCCTATGACCTCCTTCGAAGTGTATCCAGTCATCTTAAAGAACCCGGCACTTGCATAGAGAATCGGGTAATCGGGTTTGGTAGCATCCGCAACTACGAATGTTTGTTGAAATGTTGACAATGCATCCTTCAAGTCCTCGGATACTCTGGGGAACCCTCTCTCCTTACTGAATTCGTTGTCTGATTCTTCGGAGCTCCGAACCGAATTATTCGAGTTCCTACGAGAAGTACCAGGTTTGATATTCGGGTCATCTCCACCCGAATTCCTGACAACAACTCCTTGTGGTTTACCAGTTTCATCGTCGGTTTTTAGTACCAGCCCCCATTCCGCAGCTCTCTTCGCAGCCACTCCGGCTTCATCCGAAGGATTGGGACTCGCGGTTCCGCCATTATCACTGGTGATCGTATGAACAAGCGGTGATTGTGATAGTGAAGATGATGGTGGTGGTGGAGATGGAGCTGATGATTTTTCCGTGAGTGCCATCCATGATTTTATTTCTTCAACCCGACCCGACTTGGAGCCTAGCTTGGAAGGGTCAGCTTCCGGGCTACCACGTGGTTCTATCAAGCTTTGCCACGTGGGTTGCGACCGAAATGCGGGGTTGATGGGTCGGGTTGAGAAAGTGGACGGGTTGAACACTTCAAGCGAGCCCCGAGGGTCCCTTGGCAATGGTGGGAACGAGGATGATTGCTTGGATGATTTTTCTGTTGGGTCCATATCTGCATAAGACCAAAACTAATGCAAATAATAGTGAAAAAAAAATCTATGTCTGGATAGTTTACATTGTCTAGTCATGCATCACAAGGCAGAGGGAAAGAAAACACATCATAATTCAAATCCATGCAAATATTTTCCAGTGGGGACGAGGGAAAAAAAAAGAAGACAAAACAGAAAGAATCCAATACTTCTAACATGGTTGAAATTTATGGCTTCATCTAAGTCTCATATGCCAATGTTTCATTGTCAACATCAGTGGTGGGACATGAAAATGAACTGGGCTAGGAGCTTGGCGACAGAAGTTTTGGAACTGGATTATGAGGTGATAAAAGAAGCACAAAAGTTCAGTTTGCAAAGTTACCAGGGGCTTCCAGGTCATTTCAGGTTACTTTCTCCATCTAACTTGTGTCTAAACTTCTAGTTTGGTGACCGCAAAGTTGTCTGAGAACCTCATGTTTTTTGGGGTAGTTTAGTCATGGGGAGTAGGTTGGGTGGAGATGTGGTGGGGGAAAATCAGGCCGGGCCAAGCCACTGAAAAACAGCCTGTTCACTTACCAGAGCTCTAGGCCATTATCTAGATGTTTCCCTGATTAAAGCTGTCACAAAAAAAAGAGCTCTTTGCGGCCCATGAGAGTGAAAGAAACCTAACAAAGTTATGTTACGGAAAACAAGAATACTTTCAGTACAGATTTTTTAGCAGAGAAATTTCTGTCATCAATCTGTTTTAAGATCATGCATTCTAGAGCTTGAGACCCAGACGCAGATTTGTTTTAAGTTCAGAGAAAGTAAACATGGAATTGAAGAGTACTCCAAGACACAACCCCAAGAAAAAATGATGACAAAAAAATCCTGTTTTCTGGATGATCTTTTTCTAGCTGGAACTGCCGACTGCTGTGTACTTCTTGAGAGAAATGGAAAATCTTTGGAAGTAAAGAAGAAGCAAAGAACTTCGAATGTGTAAAAAAGCAAACAAATTACAAAGAGGCTACCTCAAGTGAATCAAGCTGAGTCTTCAGAATCAGATCCTGGTTTGTTTTGCTTGCTAAAAGAAACTCTGCAAAGATATAACAGCTGACGGTTCTCAAGTTGAGCAAACAACCAAAACCTGGTGGAGTAATAGTTCCAGGTAAAAGAACCACAGAAAGAAAAAGAGGCTTAAAGATAACAGAGGGACAGAGAGAAGGAAGACGAGAAGATAATGGAAGTGAAACTACTTTTTAATGGCAATCAAAAAGGCCACGAAAAGGAAGGCAGGAAGGAAAACAGAGCAGAATGATTGTCGTAAAGGTTTGGCTTCCCATCCCTCTGGACCTGAATTTCACATGGCTCTTGCTTTTCAGCTCGGATCCCTATAACTCAATCATGGAAACATCTATATATATATTTTCCTTAAAAAGAAAGCTCCGAAGAAACATAAGATAATTGTTTTCTTTCTATCAAAATATATATATACATTTCCCTACAAAACCACTCACCTTATACTGATTTCTCGATCCCTTTGGGTTTGGTATATACAGTCTGGAAATGGGTTGGCAACAAAAAAGAAGAAACAATAACAACAAAAGCAGAATCAGTAGAAACGGAAGCAAATTTCTGAAGCACGTTGAAACTTGCAGGACTATCCCCGACCGTGGTGGTGGTCTCTTCAAGCAATGCTTCCTTGGTGTCTTGGTTGTCTCCACTCATACAAATAAGCAGCCAAAAACTTCTTCCTTTCTTTTACTTTAAGGATAATTCATTACTCTAAGACTTATCATCATGAAAACAAAGTAGAAAAAGGAAAGGAAATATCTTTTCGAACTTAACTGCAAATTGTTGAGGATGACAAGGAAATAGCAATATGAGAAGGGAAAAAAGCAAGAACGGCCGGTTTCTACCATTTTAGAGGTATCATGATGGACACGTGGCATAATTGGCTGATGTGGGGAAATTGAGTGGTCGGATGGTGGAAAACTTTTGTCATCATTTGATTTGATGGAAACTGCTCAACATGAGAGTTAAAAAGGATAGGACTAAATATAAAGAACCATCTCTTTACATTTTTCCTTGCTTTGCTTATCCATTTAACTTTTTGTTTGCAACCATAATCATAAAAGTACGATTAGAATCCCATTGCTTGCATGCAAGACTTTTGATTAAAGGGAATGATTTAATTGTGTGGTTGGAGGATAACGTTTTCAAGGCCTGCATGAACTCGTCTGTAAAAGAGAACAAATTGCAATTTATTCAATTAGCATTAACATGTCTATTATTGTGGCTTGGCACATTACATGTTACCATCTAATAAAACATTATTGTTCAAGTTAAAACATGCTTAGATTCTTCTTTTTTTTTTGGCTTATATATCATGTATCATTAGAAACAGAATTAAATCTAATTTTTCAACTAAAAACTTGTTTGAACATAAATCCGATATCATTTAAAGGGCGCATTATTATGGTGGATGGAGACTTCCATCTCACTGCATCGTCAAATGGGCCAGTTAAAGGCGCATTATGGCGGTCGATGGAGACTCTCATTGCACTGCACCGCCATTGGACGAGCCAGTTTAGAGTACATTCTGGTGGATGGGAGATTGATCTCACCGCATTGCACCACCACTGGGCAGGCCGATCAAGGGTGCATTGCAGTGGACTGAAACTCTCACCGCACTGCATTCCCTTTGGACCGATCAATTAAGGGTGCACTGCGGTAGATGGAGATTCTCACTGCACTACATTGCACGTTGTATCGACCCTACAGAAATGTACAATATTAAAGATATAATAGGTGGAAAACAAACTTAGCATTGAGACTATGAAAACAGAATCAAGACCCATGGGTATCTATTGTGTAGGTCCATTTGATTTATAATCAATTTGGAAACCAGACATAACATTTTCAATTTCTTCTTTGTCCAAGGCAAATAGACTAGAACAAAATATATTAAGTGCGAAACAAGCTTGACATTGATTTCATGCCTTTGCATATAGGATGTATCCTATTCATTTTGAAAACACAATCAAGAGTATCTTTAATGTAGGTCCATTTGATTCAAAAGAAACTTGGAGACCAAACATAATATTTTTTTTGTTCTTTGCCAATGACATATTGTACGGAAAAATCGAATGAGATAGATAAGTTTAACCGTATAAAATAAAAATATTTCTTTATATATTTGATTTATCCCTTGATGTATCCAAATTTCTTTGTTCAAAAAGTCGAATTCAATTTTTTCCTCGATCAATTAAAAAAAATCAAATAAGAATAACGATTTTCACTCATTATTTTAATTTCTTCAACAAATCAACAAGCTAAAAAAAAAATACATGCAATTAATTACTAACCCAATTGTTAGAATTTGACCTTGGTCTAACAATTGAGAAATGAGCCTCATTGGCTACTCCCAAAGAAATTAATTGATGGAATTCTCCTATCTAATGGTTCTTTAATACTATATTTATGAAACATAAAATAGGTATATAGTGCAGCTGCTCTGGCTACTGTAAACCAGCTGTAAAATTTACAAACTATTATTCTTTTTGCACCATTTATTCATAGATTCGAACCTAGGAAAATGACCACACCTTTTTCCAGGAAAAGTTGTAGAAGCACATGAAGATTTCTTCTTTTATTTTTTACTGAAATAATTATTCACTTCATAAATTTTTCTGTGATTCCTATTAATTTATACAACAACAACTTTTCAAAAAAAAAAATTATATAACAAGAAGTTGTCATATAATAATGGGTACTCACTATATATTTTTGAGATATCTATGTTCAAACCCTATTATTTACTTAGATACTTAAATTCTATAAATACTTGATTAATATTTAAAAATTATTATCTAACTATATCCGTATTAGATAGGATTACACGTTAAATACTCAATTTTTCAAAACTCTTTAATTTATGATTATAAAGTTTAATATTGCCCAAGTTCGATTCTTCATGCAAGAAAATATAAATTATACTTATTTGCAATTTTAAATTGATTATATAAACGAGCTTAAGGTATGAATATCTGATACTATCCAAATAAAAACATAATCCGATATAAATATCAAGTACTTTATCCGAATCCAAGACAAATAACAAACTTCCTACACAAACATATTTCGAATCCAAATATAGAATACACGAATACTATATAATTGATCAAATAGCTCTAGGTATCTAAAAATTAAATACTCATTGCCATCCTTATACGAAAGTAACACGTCATGTTGGAGACAAAAATGGTTAGGCTAATGCTAACCACTTTTATATAAGGTAACATGGACATGGTCTAATATAAACTAAGATTAGGGTTAATTGATTGGGAAATAAGTAGATATTGTGTATATGTATAATTGTATATATGAGATCTATAGAATAGTAGCCCCACATGCGGTAGGACCCAAGAGACATGTGAAGAAAACTTTTGGGATAACCTTACCTTATCTGCTCACGGCTGAAATGCTGATTGTGGGCGTGGGAGGTCACAGTCACACGCTGCCTGTTGCACAAAGTTGTGCCCTTTTCTTGGTACGTCCGATCATCTCTGTCAAGATTCAAGATGGATCGGACTTTTGCTGCTCTTGGTCCTACTTCCCTTGCCTCTCTTCTTGGGAAAAATGAAGGAAAAAACGAAAGAAAAAGGCATGGGAATCATGGTCTCGTGTGTTGTTCTTCATACAAACAAAGGGTCTTTCATGGCTTGTCCTCACCATCACTCCCACCTCTTTTGCCACAGAACAAAACAAGAAGTTAAAGAACAAGAAAACTTTGAATCAAAATTTTATATTTTCTACTATGTAAAGCATCCAAAGAAGTTAACACTTTATTGTTTTGATTTTGAGTTTTTAATATTTTACATATAAAGTGTAGTTTGATATATATACAAGTTATTGTCCTAATCGTACAAGTAGTAAACACCATATCCACGTAATTAATATATTATATCTTAATGCATGTTTGGCTTAATTTTTTTTTTCAGCTTATCTATCTCTTAAAAGTAAAAGTCAGACCAAACATAATTTTTTAAGAAGCTCTTAAAAAAATAATTTTTTTTTTAAAAACAAAATTTTTAAAAAAAAGAGCTTAAAAAAAAACTCTAAGAATGAGCTTTTTCTTCTCTTCTGTTAAAAATATGAGAGAATTTTTATTTTTATTTCAGAGATATCTTCATTTATTAAAAACAATTACAATATTACCCTCTCACCATTTGATAACAATCGTATGGTCCAAAAATTCTCACCATCACTCGAAATACAAAGATTTTTGTTTTCCCTAAGAAAACAAGAACCATGATCTGAATTGGTTTTAGTTCACTAGTTGCTTTCAAATTGAAGGGCAGATTTAAATAATAACTAAATTTGTAAAACGACTAGAAATCCTAGCCATGAAAGAAGATTCTTGAACCCTTTTTTTTTCTTAGAATATATGCAAATTTAGCTATCAATGTGTGGCATGAAATGGAGTAAATTGAACATATTTATTATTCACGTGCCCATGTTCTAATTCCCAAAGACATCATCTTCAACTTTGGGCTGTCCACTAAAAATCCCATTTGCTCCCAACCACAAGCTTGGTTGGCCAACAATTATTGATGAACTTTGAATTTTACAAAATAAATAAATAAATAAATCAATCAATTTTAAGACTGATTATTATTAGGTTAAAATGGTGAATTTTTATTTCTTTGTGAATAACACCCAGAACTTGTATGTATATTAAACTCCAAACTTACCCCTTTTCATCCTTCGGTTTGGGCTTATAAGCATTGGGAATTGATTCGGCTGAGGAAACTGGTCTACCTTTTTTTTTCCCTCACCCCATTTTGTTCCTTCATGGGCTCCAAAGCCCATAATTTGGACACCCACAGTCGTGACGAGTATGGGTGGTGGTGTATAAATTTTACATATTATTATTTGATTAAATATTAATATCTCATTTATAAAAAAATTTAAAATTTAAAAACTTTAAAAGTAAATATTTATAATTTTAAAAATATTTATTTTAAAAATCTTTTAACAGTTTATTTTTACGTATTTATAAGATCTATTGACACTTTATGATTAAGTGATAATGTATAAATATTATATACGGATAATGTATCAAATATAAACGTATATAAATTTAGAGAGATATACAAATTATACAAATTCGGTGCAAGATTTCACTTTGAAAAATACCCGTATTCAATTTTTCATGGTTTGTATCATAAATAAATTTACTCAAACCATCAAAAAAAAAATTTTCAAACCCATGCAAAGAGGAAGGTATCAAAAGAAAGAAAAAATGTACATGTAAGAAAACGAAAATTCTTCTCTTTAGATCCGAATAATTCTCAGTCCAAGCTGATTTCTATAGCTATCCTTCTCCTTCTCCATGCTTTGAACCGAAAACATGGGAAGCATCAATAGCAAGACAAGAACAAGAACAACAAGATCATCAAAAACAACAAAAAAGCAAAAAACAAAGAAGAAAAACTGCAAAGAAATTGCAAGAAACTTTCACCCTTTAACAACAAATGACCTCTACGCAGCAGCGCATGCAACAGAGTAGCTTTAGAGGGATCGTCATTTATTTCTTCATAGCCATGGCTTTGCTTTACATTCTGTACTCGAATCTCCTGCTGAGCAATGACCGCAAAGATTGTCCTGATGTAACCAATCTCTCCACAAAAATTGAAGCAGCAGTACCCTTCAACTATTCCCCCACCACCTCTTCACAAGTTGAAAAAATTGTAGAGGAAAAGAAAGTAGAGCCTGTACTTGAACCAGCCCCAGGTTACCATCGATATGACTTAGAGCTGAAACACATTGCTTTCGGGATCGCAGCTTCCTCAAATTTGTGGGATATCAGAAAAGAGTACATAAAAGTATGGTGGAGGCCGACTGAGACTAGAGGGGTAGTTTGGATGGATAAGCAAGTAAGGACCAGGAGAAATGAAGGGCTGCCTGAGATTCGGGTTTCTCAGGACACTTCCAAGTTTAAGTACACAAACAAGCAGGGCTCGAGATCGGCACTGAGGATTTCAAGGGTTGTTTCGGAGACACTTAAGCTTGGAATGAAGGATATCAGGTGGTTCGTAATGGGGGATGATGATACAGTTTTTATTGTGGACAATGTGGTAAGGGTGCTTTCCAAGTATGATCATACACAGTTTTATTATGTTGGGAGTGCATCAGAGAGTCATATTCAGAATATATTTTTTTCATATGCTATGGCATTTGGAGGGGGTGGATTTGCAATAAGCTATCCATTGGCAAAAGAATTGGCAAAGATGCAGGATAGGTGCATCCAGCGATATCCAGCATTATATGGCAGTGATGACAGGATTCAGGCTTGCATGGCTGAGCTAGGAGTGCCTCTCACCAGGGAACTTGGCTTCCATCAGGTAATCTTCGGCCTCTTCGATTTCGCTCTTGCCCTATTCACAATGGGAAAGAATGAAAATATATGAAATTATAAACTAGTTATAAATTTATAAAGTAGGATAGGAAAAGGAAGCCCTTCTTTATCTTCATTCAAGAATTTGGAAAGCGGGGGTAACTTGTTTTTTTTCTTATGCTTGTACAGTATGATGTTTATGGAGAACTATTAGGCCTGCTGGGAGCCCACCCAGTGACTCCATTGGTATCACTCCACCACCTAGATGTAGTGGAACCTATATTCCCTGGCATGAAACGAGCCAGAGCCCTTGCACACCTGCTTGAAGCTGCCAAAGAGGACTCGGCAAGTCTGGTGCAGCAATCCATCTGCTATGACTCGAAACGATTCTGGTCAATCTCAGTCTCTTGGGGCTATGTGGTTCAAATCTCGAGGGGAGTAATGTCTCCCAGAGAGCTTGAGATGCCCACTAGAACTTTTCTTAATTGGTATCGGAGGGCTGATTACACTGCTTATGCATTTAACACTAGGCCCGTCGAAAGGCACCCTTGCCAAAAGCCTTTCGTTTTCTATATGAGCAAGATCAAGTATGATCGTGCTAGGAAGCAGACAATAGGGGTGTATTATCGCCATAAAACACGCAGCCGTTATTGCCGTTGGAGAATGGCCTCTCCTGAGAGAATTTATTCTGTTGTAGTCCTAAAGAAACGAGATGATCTTCGATGGCAGAAGGTGCACTTTCTACGCTTTTTCTATTCAGAATGTTATTGAGTAGAACACTGTCCAAAGAAATTACAGATGCTGTTACTAACTGAATCCCAATTTCGTTTTGTAGTCGCCAAGGAGGGATTGTTGCAGAGTTCTTCCATCAAGGAAAAATAATACAATGGTTTTATCAGTAGGAAATTGCAGAGAGGGTGAGGTTAATGAATTACAGACGAAAAGGGGATCTTCATAGGTCTTTTTCTTTTTTTTTTTATCTTCTTTTTTCACCATGGCCCAAGGCATACAGCATACAAGAATAAGTTTAATGCCAAGGGTCTCAAGAAGAACAGAGATCAGAGGTAATTTTGATACTCCAACAGGCTCAGGAAAGAAAACTATTTGCCCACATTACTAATCATGAAATGAGTCATACATGATTGCATGCGTTTCTCTCTTGTTGGTGTCTGTATTTGTAATTCAATACAAACAAATCAACAACAGTTTATATGCAGAATCACTTGTTACAGAAGGTTCCCTTACTATCTCTTTTGCCATATTCATGATACAGCAAAAGGAAAAATGTTGTACCTCTAATTCCATAAGGGGGGCACTTGAGATCCTAACTACAACATCGACAGAAAAGAGAATTCCTAAAAACTGTTTTCTATTTTCAGAAACAAATTCTTCAATTACTTTCACTCACTGCATGTGCTTCAGTTCCATTCCCTGTGAGATTCTGTGGGACTGAGGCGATTGGAGATGTAGCAGACGCCAGGATGGCGAGTTCAATCTGAGAAGTATTAAGAGGCAATGGCATTTCGACCGGATGTATGGCCACAATTCTGCCATCCTTGATCTCCACAGTCACTGCTTTAATTTTCAAACCAAAAACAAAAGATTCAAAGGTAATCAACACTGAGCAAAAGCAAGTTTTTGAGATACACGAAAGTAGTTTCGTCTGCAATTGCCTTTTCTTTTTCTTTATATCTGCTTTCTTGAGGGTCAAACAAGATGGCATAACCCCAAAAGCTATTTTACTACTATCAGAATCAAAACAAATTCTGGCTTCTGAGGCATCCAATGAATAGAAACCAAAAGGAATGATCATTTAAGCAACTTAATGATTTTCTTTCCTTTTCATGCCATTTTTCTTGAGATCCAAACAAAGGCTACAGGACGATTTAGCAATAATTCTAATAACAGAACTGCTTAGAATGAGACTGCAAAAGCTTTAATTTCTTTTATTCTCACACTGTAATCACAATCAAGACACAAATAATGGTCTAAAGATTAATAAATAATAATTAACAGAAGCCGAGAAACTATCAAACAATTATTAGCAAAAAGCCAGCTTCAATTTAACCCATCAAAGAAATAAAGCCAGAAACTTTACTTCCTCACCAATGAACAGACAAGAAAGGGAACATTTGAAGAAAAACTAGAAAAGGGATCTTGAAAACGAATGCACCCAATCTAGGACAACATCAAGACAGACAGAAATCAGAATAAAGAAGGGAGAGCTTGCATGGTTTATTGAAAATCTTGCAGAAGAACATCAACGCTACCTGGACGAGAGAACCACCAGAGGATGAAGAAACTGAGTAGGACGACCACGGGAATGGCATGGGTCCATTTCTCTGCCAATGGAAACACTCGAGACTTAGAGGCCCCTCTTTCCTTCTTGGCAACTTTACCCTGTGGTAGCGAAACTGGAAGATGACCAGGTCTCATCATGTTTCAGGAGATCTGCTTTTCTTCAAGCTGCTTGAGAGAGAGAGAGATTTGCTGAAGATTGAGATGGAGAAAACGTTTGGCGTTGTCTTGTAGGGAGCTGAAGTAAGAGGGCTATGGTTTGCGGTTAGTTAGTTTGGCTTCTAACGACTTTAGGCGGGAAATCTTTTGGTATGCGACAGGAAGAGAACTTTGTGGGAATCCAAAACTTTTTCAATCTTAGCAAAGGTTTGGAATTAGAAAGCAATAACTGGGTGAACTCAGCCCAGCGGAGCTTAGCTGAAGCCTTTCCAAGATCCTAATGAATGCGGCTTTCTTTCTCATAACTGACGTTTGATGATATATAAGCTAATACTGAATATTCACTTCGTACATGTAAGACTGCAAAAGTGACTCTTGAGTTTGGAATTTGGGGTTAAAATTAACAAATCACCCTTTTCATTGTAGGATTAAGCACGAGAGCAACATGGGAAGGAACTCATCACTGTGAATAGTAAGGTTAATTTATTATTAGGTGAAAATGGTTCCTACAAAGAAGCATCCTACATACAAGGACCCCAACTCACATGTACAGCAGCAGAAGTGGGGGGAAAGGAAGAAAGGAAATCTCTGTATGTGAAGATTTAAAGATGGAAAGTGTGCCAGTTATCTTCTGTGATGCAAAAATTGATAACCAGGCACTGTGAATTAACACCGCTGAACAATATTTGCCACTTTCTTTTATTTCTAATTTTGTCCTCCAGCTCAGTAAGTCTTAGGCTCATGATCTGCAACTGGTCCTCTATCGTCATCCCTAGTCACAGCCAATGTAGCAGTGCTCCTGCGAGAGCTCTGAACAGGATTGCTTGGGTCATATTGCTGGGAGGCTAGGTAATTCAGAGCCATAACCACATCGGATATGGCTGGCCGCATATTAGGTTGCTCCTGAACACACATTGCAGCAATGGCAAGCGCTTGGTACAGACCTCTCACAGGGTATTGACCTTGCAGCAGAGGGTCAACCATTCGTGAAAAATTCCTTCGATCTCTGAACATGGGCCGTGCCTGCAAGCAAATAAGCAATTAAGCATTTATAGAACAGATCCAAGGAACCACTTGCAATAATTACTATTTCCCTTCATCAACTTGCCTTCTAAAACCAGTTCCTTAATTGCTATATAATAGTAGAATTATCAGCTAGAAGACACAGGACAAAAACTACACTTGGCCAAAAATATTTAACCCACAATTTCTTACAGAATTTCCTTATAAAATGAAGATATCAAAGCAAAAGATAGATGACACTTCCAGCAAACTTATTAAGGAAAAAATCAATTGAGATTATATACTACAAAACAAAACCAGATTCATCACTATCGCACTTTTAAACAGAACTACAATCCCAATAAATATGATAAACAGGCCAAAATGAGTGAAGACGGAAGAATGATTTTTAACAGACAATCTTAAAATGGAAATATAACCAATTGAAACATCAAAGACATTAATTAATAAAAGTGGAATAAGCTTTATCTTACCCATGCAACAAGATTTTGCTCCCCATGATCTCTTGTATTGTCGATTGCTTTCCTACCAGTAATTAGTTCCAAAAGGACAACCCCAAAGCTGTAAATATCTGATTTAAAGGTCAGCTGTCCAGTCATTGCATAATCTGGCGCACAATATCCATATGTCCCCATAACCCTTGTAGAGACATGAGTCTTATCCCCAATGGGACCCACTTTGGCCAACCCAAAATCAGATAGCTTCGGATGGTATCCCTCACCAAGCAAAATATTGGAGCATTTCAAGTCACGGTATATGACAGGGGGCTTCATTTTATCATGCAAATATTCTAAGCCCCTTGCAGCACCAGCTGCTATTTTCATCCTCATGTTCCAATCAAGTGGTTTTCTGCTAGGTGGAAGATCTGTAGCCATGGAGGAGAAACGATAAGAAAGTTCATGACATAATTGGTAGAGATATCATAAAAGGTAAACAGTAAAATAACAAGATCAGCACGGAAATGCTAAGAAGATTTTGCTTACCATGTAAATGGTTCTCCAAAGACCCTAATGGCATGTACTCATAAACCAGTAGTCTCTGCTCATCCTCAGCACAAAACCCTATCAATTTTACTAGATTTGGGTGCTCAGCCATGCTTAATGTCAGTACTTCAACAACAAACTCCCTAACGCCCTGAACACCATTACGATCAAGTTGCTTGATAGCGACAACCTACATCAGAAAAAAAAAAGAACAGCAAAGTAACCACCAAATTCACCAAAGATAATGCAGAACTGAGATATAATACAGGTTCACCTAGTATAATACAGGTTTGTTAAGTTGAACTGAGATATAAAACAATTAAGTTAAGTAAACCAAGTAATTGAGTAACAAAGTTTTGATAGGATATATTCATAATTTTCAACAACATTGACAGCAAGACAATATAAACTCAACTAACCTCGTTTGTTTTCTCCAAGAATCCCTTGTAAACTTTTCCGAAACCTCCTTCGCCCAAGAAACAATCCGATCTAAAGTTGCCTGTTGCAGCTGCGAGCTCAGCAAATGTAAATGATTGTGCCAGTTGGCTAGCTTTTCCATCCTTGGAAACCTCATCATTCAAATTCAAATTCTTTACATCCAACGATAACTGGTCATCCTTGGCTACCTCTTCCTTCTTTACACTCTCATATGGACTGACTTTCAGTGCGTCTTTTAGCAGATGTATCAAAAACCAAGAAAAAGACATAAGCCAAGGCCCCATGAATAGGAAAGGCCAAACAGAGATTTTTGTTTATAAATGGCCACAATCATCAATTTTTAAAGTGAACAAAGAACAAACAAGGACAAATAGAACACCCAGTACGGATTTTGGATTATAGAATTGATCTTTCTTCCCTATCATGCAAACAAACAAAAAACCTACTAACATAATTGCACATACAGCACATGTTAAGAAGATACTGTATAAAAATTTCACCAATACATCATAATTAAATCACTACCAATCTGCTCAAAGAACATATTAAATGGATAAAAGAAGTACTTAAAACGCGAAGTCATTAGCTTTAACAATGGAAAAATATGAGATATAGAGAAAGAAAACATCATGACCAAAGAAGAATCCATTTTGATTTCAACACCCCTTATCAACAAAAAACCAAAGTAACGAAAAATTGAAAAAGAAAATTGGGTTAGGAAGAAAATCGACAACAAAAATGTTCTAAAATCGGATACCTTGATTTCCTAGGAGAACAACAGAAAGATCAAGAGTGGCACATATCGAAACAAAAAAACACAAGAAAAATAGTGATAACAGCAACAACAAAAATCAAACACATGATCAGACACAATGCATTTCATTTCACAAAAAAAAAAAAAAAAAGAAAGAAAACAATAAAAAAATGCATAGAATTAAAACATATTCAATACCCGAACTGGCTTGTGTATGATCATGGTGTGTGTTTCTCTTGCTGCTGTAGTCACTCCCGTTCCTGTTCTTGTTTGTTGGCTTCTCTGATCTTTGGCTTGAATTCCCAGCGCAACAAAAACAACCCATACTCAATAATAATTATAAAACAATAATAATTGTAATTAAAATCTTTCCCTCCTTTTCTCTATTTTTCTTTCCCTTTCTCTCTCCTTCTTTCTTTTTTCCTGCTCTTTCTCAGCTGCACAGAGAAAATTTGAACCCCCAAGAAAGTACCAACAGAACAGAAGGAAAAGCAAATGCTTCGAAAGAGAGAGAGGAGAGGAAGACAAATTAGTACAACCTTAGGAGAAAGAAAATCAGAACGAAGGAAAATAAATTTTCATTTGAGGGTTTTATTCGTTCTATTTCTTATAATTTTAGGTAGTATTCAGGCGTAAACCAATTCAGGAAGACTCGTTGAAGACTAAACTCAAAAGAATGCGCCACGTCATATAGAAAAGGGTTTTTGGGTCATATCATGTGGGAGAAACAGTGCAGTAGTTTTTTGTCCGGTTCCTGTTCTTAAAAAAAACCCATTTGCTTACGTGGTGGCCTTTGATTGTCCCACAGTGATTCGGCCGCGGGTCAGTCGTCGCAACAGATCTTTGTCCTCTTGTATAGTGGAAAAACAAAATTTTCTTTTTTTTTTTTGTTTGTGTGAGTGCCACTTGGCAGGTGACGTATGCATCACAGCCAGCCTTTAATCACCGTCTAATATTTCAAATTTAAGGAAGGTCAAACGTTTCGGTGGGAGCCACCTGGATTGTGGGACCCACTGGCACACGCGGTTTTTTGTATTCATGATTCATTTAACAGCTGAACGGTGATCCACGCGTTTCAAAAAAAATTAAAAATACTCGCAATCAACAGTCTAGAGGATCCAGGCCAATGGTGCGGTTACATCTGTCAGGCTTGAACTGGGTTCCACAGCAGCTGATCACCGCTGGAATTTAAATTTCACTGTACATCAGTTGGTAAACGCTTTGGAATTCGGTTTAGCGCAGGCAGGAAAGTTCCAGCCTCCAGGAATTTTGCAATCCTTTCCCCTTTCCCATTTAATACTACTAATATTTTTAAAACTTAATTTCCCATAAATTTTATGCCTTTGTTTTTCAATTTTCTAAAATTTTCATATATTATTAATAAATTAAATATTATAATCTTGTTAATAAATAAAAATAAAAATTCAAAACCCTCAAAAATAAATATTTGTAATTTTAAAAATATTTATTTTAAGAATTTTAGAATTAATTTTTACATATATATGAAATAACATTATGTAATTCAATGATAATTTATAAATATTATATATTTTAATAATATTTCTGTTATATATTTGTACATACACTCTTTTGTTAAAAATAAAATGTTACCTCTCATATTTATACAATTCTTTAAAAAAAAATTATATTATCACTTTCTTATTGAAATCATCTTACCGCTTCATGTATTAAAAAAGTTATATTTATGAATGATAATTAATCAAATAGTTACATCCTCAAATTCAATATTACTAAGATTAAACACTTCGAGATACGTGTAAAAAGAACAAAGATTTTCTTACTTTTTTAGTTCTAATTTTGAATTTAAAGTAAAATTACAAGTAAGTTTCAACTTATTACAAAAATACTGTTTTTATGGAAATGCCCAAATAAATGGAAATTCTTCTCCATTGATTTGACATTAATTAAACAAGCATTGCATAAACAAATGTCAAGCAAAGCTTAAGTTTCAAGGTAATTGCTCTTTATATATAGTAATTAGTATCATTAATGATTACTTTTGCCAAATATGAAAAAAAAAAACTTAATTTTAAAGTATATAAAGGTACAAATTTTGTTAAGAGACCAAGATTTATAAGTTTAGAAAATATTACATATTACATGAATTATCAATATGTCATAATCTTTTTTAAAAAATAGCTCGTATGCAATTTATTTCTAAAATAATTTTATAATTAATAATGCATTTATATATCTGTTCAAGTTTTAATAAATTTAGTACAATAAATATAAATAAAAAAAAACACGAGAGTTTCCATCAACAAAGTAGTTCGACGGGTGAATTATTTTTTTTTAATTTTGATTATAATTTTAAATTATAATAATATGAAGGATACAAAAACTATATACCTAATTCCCATACGTGTTCATAAATCCAATCAAATAACAACATAATTAGGGCATGGCCGGTGCACCAAAAGGTATAGAAAACAATATTATATTACGATTGATATAGAAACTTCCAACTATATAAAAAAAAATCATTGGTTAATTATCAAAAGAAACAGAAGCCACATGTAGGGGTAAGATCAATAATAAAAACTTAGGTAGATTAATACACTTGGCACATACCCAAACCAAAATTGGGATTTAAATGTTATATTTTACCTAAAGTTTTGAGATATTTATTTCATTAATGATTTGATTTAATTATCCCAAAGTTGATGAGTGGGGTATTTGGACTAAGACAGACAGAAAAGATTGGTGGTTCATTACCAATTAGAGACATCCAACCGTTTTTTCAGTTAATTTTTTTTTCCAATGAGAACTTAAACTAATGATCATGTTTGGCAACCAAGATTTTATGTCTAAGCAAAAAGACAGGACATTTACACATGACAGGATTTTTTAACAGAATTTTTTATCAAAATTTGTTAATAATTATATTTTTATTGGATTTTTAACTTTTTTCGACAACAAAATGGGAACTTTTTTTAGTGTGAAGATATTAAAATAAGTGGAATTAGAAGCTTAATTGATAATATTAAAAGCTAGTAAAGTGGTAATCCCATGTGCTTGGCTTGTAAAGGAAAAAGCTTTGTTTCACCAAAATTGATATGGAAATCATCCTTTTCTTTATCTCTAACTCGCTTTATTTGTATTTTGCAATTTTTTTAATTTAGACTCAATTAATTAGTCATGATATCTTTTTAAAAGTTTAATTTAACTTACGCGTGTAATTTATAAAATTTAAAAGTTTTATCATCGATATATATAATAAAATTAAAAAAAAAAAAAAGCACAAGGAACATAATTTCATGTATGATTGATTCATAGTCACAAAAGTCACAAAGGGGGACCAAATACCTCATTGCCCTTTTTTTTTTTTTGCTTTTGTGTTGTAATTGGTAGCAATTAATAAAGCCACAGTTTAGGACTTTTAGGGCCAATTGTTTTGTGTCAGACAAAAGTTGACCTTTGAGTTGTTAATTAGAATTGTAGTCCCAAAATTTTGTTTTTAAATTTGGATTTTGTTAATAATTATTATATTAAATAGTATTATATATGGTATTAAATTCTTTTATTTAGTATAAATATGTTTTAATGATATATATTAAAACATATTTTTAAGAGACACCATAATAATTTTTTTTAAAATATTAATAACTCAAATTTAAACTCGAACTTTTTTTTTTGTTATTTAAAAAGAAAAAAAAAGAACAAAATAACACCTTTTGAGAGGTAAAGACTCATTGCTCACATTTTTTCTTTTCATTTGCTTGTATCCAACAACAGTAGCCGAAAGTTCCCACTTATTACTTATCAGCTTTGCAATAATCATGCTTTGCTTTATGAAATTGTTCTTTTCCCCTTTTCCCATTGTTTTAATGTAAAAAGAATTCCCTTAATAATAGACACAGTGATTATACATTCGAATATTTAATTCATTAATTAATACATTATCTTCTATCAAAATAATAAGATTTAAATCTTCTTTTTTCAAAACATAAAAATAAAGATAAAGATTATAGAGATAGGCATAGAGCCATTTATTTAGTTCCTATTTTCCCCCAAGTTTGAGCTCATGTTCTTACTCTATTCAGGCATAGATAGGAGTCCAGGAAGGAGATTGTCTCTTTCAAATTAGGTTAATAGACATCTATTTCCTTGATGCACATATTGAAAAGCGACAGATTTACGACATTACTTGAAGACATACAATGATTTAAATTACTGTTAAAATAAGAGAAAATCTTGATCTATAAACTCGAAACTCTGATATTGGGTCTCTATCTTCATTGATGCACATGCTATGGTAAATGAGTGAAATCTTGAAGCTTAAGTTTAAGACTTTCTTTCCTTCACTCACCCACTTTCTAGACAATGATTTAAAGTTGTGAAAGGAAGGGGAGCTTTAGCCTTTTGTCAATCTTTCCTTCCTACTGATTTTCTTCTTTGTCAATAAAGCCTGAAACAAATGTTGACCATGTGTCTTGCCAGATACTGCTAGCACTTAAGGAGTGGGGGGTGAAGTTAAAAGAGAAGGAATACTTTACATGGCGTATAGCAAGGAATCAAACAAGTCATGGTACATTTTCTTCTGCCAAAATATCGTGGTTGTTGATCCACCATTTAATATAATCCATCAATGCTGTTGCCAATTGCATTCAAGAGGAGCAACCACCATTGCATTTAAGAAAGATCCTGTCTAATTGTAGAAATATAAAATTTTTTTATCTCGTTTCATAATTTTATATGTGTTTTATCTTATGTTATTAATTAAAAACTTTAATAAGATAAAAGATTTATTAAACACAAGATATAAAATTACGAAAAAAATATCAAACAAGACAGAAAATTTCTACTCGAATATTTTGAAGTTCTTATCCTAAAGTTGGAAACAGTTCATTAAAATGTTATTGCCATTACTATAATATCTTCAACCAATTCGATCTTCTATCCAAGAGTTGAAGGAGCTAGGAAGAGTGCCCAAATTTCTAGGGGCTGAGAGGGAGCAAATTCTTTGCTTATCACAAACTCTCTAATGGCCCAAGCTGTTAAATGAGTCAGCAACAGCTAAAAAAAGAGGTCATGGTTTGGTTTGAAGTTGAGTGTAGGCCCTCCTTTCAGCTATATAAACCTTCCTGCCTTCTACGGTTTGCCTTGTCGTATTTCCTTTTTCTAATTAAGGAGAACCGCTATTCTGGTAGCAGATTTCACTTTTTCAATGACAAGGTCGTGTAGTTAATTTGTATGAGTCCTACAAGTTTACTTTGCATCCGACCAAGCACTTCCCTTGACTTCCATCCAGTTTCTGGACCAAGAATTCTGCATTCACAGAGACCAACTGACGCTAGAACCCAGAATTCATCATCTGGTGTTTGTTTCTTATGTCTGAAAATTGAAACCTTGTAAACCATGGGTGACATAGCCTATTTCCTGATCATGAGATTCAGTGAAAGAACTGCCACCATTGAAGATCCATAGAGGGAGCTTCAGTTAGATATAATTGCATCATCCTATTAAGAATAAATAAGATTTCTAGTTAAGAATTGAATTAGGACAACAGAGTTTGAAGTACAGAGACACCAACGCCTGCTTAATTCCATGAAGAATAATAGGAAATTATCCCATCCATGCAGCAATTCATCATAGTTTACAATGATAACATACAGTTCAAACTATTCATATAAGTTCTAAAATTCTATTGTTTGTTTTCGTGCAATATACTATTAGCCCCTCATCAAAGGAAAAGAGAAAAAAACCCATCAGTCCATATGGAATGTATTCCTTCCCTAAACACACAGCCAGTGCTCGTCTCATTTACAAATATTTATATGCATTAGCAGGGAAAAGGGTCAAGTTAGCAATCTGCAACCCTGCCTGTGTTATCTTACACTATCAGAAGAATTGTCTTCAGATGCGAGGCCATTACTCACACAATCTTTTCCTCCATCAGAATCAGACCTGAGAAGCAAAGAGATAGTCAGAAAACTGTTTAGAGGTGTACTAATCATGATGAATCAATAATCTACATTCCAGTTTGAATCATCATACACTAGCTGCCGCACAAACTGTCCCTTGACACGAGGTCGTTGTTCTGCCAGCCTTTTCCTGCTCTGGTATCTGACCTGAGAAGTAAGAACCACAGAAGGCAGCTTAGTTTGATCATACTCTTACTAGGCAAGTGCCGACTTCACATTCTTCTTACAAAAATCAACAGCAGGCTGAATTCACATTTATAGTGCTGCTATATTCGCTCAACTATCCATAGAAGTTGGTCCGAGTAATAAGGCAAATTGTTTGCAGACATGCAATTTTTGTGAGTGCAATTAAAAACAAGAGATGCACGGATTACACAATTGATAAGAAGTGAACCCATTATAAACTATTTTAAGAACATTCAGAAGAGAGTTAAAAGAAATGAATCACTTCGTGTATCACTCCATGTAAACACTACTTCTGTTTCATCAATTCAATTTATCCTCAACGCTATAATTGACATTCTTACAACTTCCTGGTTGGATCATGCAAATCCGTTATATGCTTCTAGCCAGGTGTGAGATGATGCTGTCCAATTCCTATCATCCATTAAACTTTCAGACACTTAGAAATGAATATCCTATCCAATAAGGTAAACATGACATAATTTGAAACTTGGAAACAAACTCTTTGATTTATTAAGACAATTATACAGTTACTATGCAAACCATATTGTTGCTCTATTGCAAAGACATAAATGAAAAAGCGAATTACCCGCTTCTCAAAACATCTTTCTTTCCTTTTCTGACGGAATTTGGTCAAGGCAGCCACTCTCTGTGCAACCCTATCTTCATCTGCTCCACTACCGCTGCTTCTCCCACTCATTGCACCAGCTGCCCCATTTTCACTTTCCATGATTGCCTGTTCAGCATTTAAAGCAGTGCTGCTCCCATTAGGTCCATTGCTGCCATAGTTACTCCCCGAGGCACTCCCATTTACACTATAGTTCATAATATTACATTCAGAGGGCCCTTCAAACACATTGAATGATCCACATTGTGGAGCAGTTACAGCCATAATCTTCAGTGAGGTATCATGGTCTGGCTGCAACTGATGCTGCTCTTTCTCAACTTGGTGGAGATGACATTGGTGCTGCACGTGAAACACCTGGTTTGAACTTCTCGATTGTGAATGAGCAGTTTTAAATCCAGTATCATCTGCCTTCTCGGTTAACACGTCATGTGATGAACAAATATGACCATTCTGCATTGGTTGGAAGGAAGATGAGTGAGAGTGTTTAAATGCTGACATGGCCCCGCACTTGTCATTCAAAGCTTCTGGCTTTGAGCTGGCACATTTAGCAGCGGTGATAACATCATTTTTGTTGCTGCTTCCAATTGATGGCTGATTCAAAAGAATCCCATTTGATTGAGATGCAAAAGTGCGCACTGTTTCTGTCTTCATTGTAATAGAACTATTATCAAGTGGAGAACAGCTTCCTACATTTCCTGTGGGAACCTGGAATCAGGGAAACCAAAATTAGACCAACTCAAAGAGTCTTGCCCTATGGACTCACTCTTTTTATGGTTTTACTATCATATCATTGGCAGCACAATAGTTGCAGTAAGCAACATGCAAGCAAGTGATTAAGTGGAAAAGGGGAAATGTTGTGAATTTGCAGTGATTAAAACATTGACATCCGCTATACTTGCCGCCTGAGTGCTATATACCATACCTGATTAGCAGAGGATGCGGTACTGTATCTGCATATTAAGTACAGGAAAGGAAGGAAAGTGAGAAGAATGATTTCAAGTTTGATTGTAATATGTTAAAAGCAATAATGTGGTTTAGAGTCTGCAAGTAACATTCTTACTTTGAGAAAGCTGACGAATCAGAATGTCTCAAAACATTGTGCTCATCATTGGCAGCGATTTGACTATCTGCTGCTCCTTGTAGCCTCTTAAGAGTCAGTTCAAGTGATGGTGTTTCTCCAGACCCATGGCATGTTCCATCTTTGACTTCTGGGATATAAGAAGGGCCATTGGGGGCATCAGAATCTCTGCTTTCAGCTTGTTGATTGAGACAGCTGGAAATTGCACTAATTACATTAGGGGTTCGATCCTTGCCAGCTATGTTCTCATTCTGGTGCTCCAACTGTCTGCTGTCAAATTGCTTGCATTCTGCTTCAGGCAATCCATTCTGCTTTATGCTTTCCTGATGAGTAGGTAGATTTTCATGTTGATGTCCACTTTGCAGTTCTGGATTTCTTTTAACTCTTAGTTCCACGTCCTTGCCCTCTGCATCATCATCTAGAAAACAAGTGCATAGAGCTTTATTCACAAACAAGAAAAAGTGAAAGAAAGATCTAAATGATCAAAACAGAATATCACAAGGCATACCAACTAACTGATGCTGTTCTTGGCATTCTTTTGCCTTGGTAACACATACCCACTGAATCCTACATTTTTCAGGCTTTAAATGGACCACCTGAGCGCAAGTGCTATCAGGAGCATCAGGCAATTGATTTGAGGATGACATTGGCTGAGAGCTCTCAGCTTCAGCTGCCCTTTTTGTCCATGAACCCTAGAAAGAGTATAAACAATCTTAACCATAACTATCAGTAATATCCTAGATCTCAGATGTTAAAAGTTGAAAAGATTAATAATTGCAGTAATAATCCCTCCCCCTAAGTTTTCCCCATTTAGTTGTGTAACTTACAACTATTTGCATATCCTTACCTGAGTGCCACTCCCATTTTCGCTTCCATCATGGACAATCAGATCATCACTCTTGTTATCATGCTCATCACTGCTGCCAGCATAATTCTCAGACTCATCATTACTTTTTGACTTAATATACCTTTTTGACTGGGTTCCACTTTCACTCCCACTGCCGCTAGACTAAGAAAGAATGAGATATTAATCCAAAATTCAGGAGATACTTTAAAACTCATTGCCTTCATTGAACTGGATGGCAACACTACAATAAGAAATAAGACATACAATTCCACTAGACAAAACCACCATTTGGAACAACATAAGTTTAAAGAACCTGAATCAATTGCTTTTAAAAGACGTAAAGTTTCCCGGGAAATTTTGTGCATCAGCACTTTCTAGGGAAGGTGAATTGAATCTCTGAATATATACTGACAATGAAGCCAAAATCCAATTGATTCGTAAGACATAATCACATTTGAAGCAGAGATGTAGCGGAACTCACACTGTGGCATCTCCTCCAAACATGCTGCCAGAGATTTTTAAGTTCATTCTTCCGAATAGGTTTTACTAAAAAATCAACTGCACCCTTTGACAAACATTTAAAGACTAGGCTGATAGAATCATGAGATGACATCACTGCAAATTTACAGCATGTCAATAGTGGTGATAATTATATGCGTAAAGCCAGAAATAATGATTAAAAATTAGACCTTACCTCTCAATTAAAACAATTTCAAACTGCTAGTGAATGATACTTACTTATCACAGGGATGTTCTTGAAAGTTTTGTGGTTCATAATCTTGTATAAAAGACCAATTCCTGATAAAACAGGCATGGCTACCTCTGTCAGGACAATATCAACGTGGTTCGTCAGATCTTCTAGGACTTTCCACGCTTGAAGATCATTTGCAACAGCCGTAACTGCCAAGACCATATTTTAAGGTTTTAAATGTGCGGGAGAAAGAGTGGTTAAGCTTGACTTTCAACTTCTTAGGGCTTTTAATGAACACGAATGTCTAGTCATAGACAGTGTAACTTCTCCAATGGCCTTTCACATAATAAAATATAAAAGCACCCTAAATTCATTCATTTAAGGTTCTTTTAACTGAAATTGTAAAAGTTCCAGTGGCATGCCCATTGAACACCATTTAAAGCTTGAACCATCCCAACCCATTTGTATGGTGCAAAGTAAAGAAATCTAAACCACATTATGCAAATATTCCTAAAGTTTACCTCTTCAACAAACAATAGATGATTCGTTCAGAATGAAAGTAGAAACAGCATGATCTTTCTACCATACTATTTATTCTATTATCTTAAAACTCATGGTAGGATTACCGATGCAATTTTATCTCATCAGGAAACCAAAGCAACACCTTTAAGAGTTTAAGTCCTCAACATTCAATCCACCAAATGAAAGAAACACATATACACACCTTCATAACTGCAATTCCGTAGTAATGCACTCACAACATGGCGTGTTGAGTCATCATTTTCCACAAGGAGAACTTTGAGGGACCGAATAGGGAGGAACCTCTCCCAAAGTACCATGGAACCTTGAGGTTGTTGTTGAGGTATTTGCAATCCATCACATGCCTCAATTGCTCCCAAGGACCCATTGTTTACATTTACAGTTCTCTCAACAACCCTTGACTCATCTTCCTCAGATGAACCTAAACCTTGCCCCTCACTCACTACTCCGTTCCTTGCTTCTTGTTGCTCGTGACACATACTGTTTCCCACCTATCCTCAAAACCATCATCGTTCACTGATACTGCTCCAATCAACCAGATTCAAAACATCAATTATGGGAGGAATGCAAACAATTGAGTTGACCAATAACAACAAAGAAAGTAAAAATGTTCAAAAAGCTGAGAAAAGAAACACAGCTGACCATACTCCATTTAATACAAAACGCTAAAAACCAACAAACTTTTAGAATCTTTATACATCCAAAGCTAAATTTAAAAAACTAAATAGGCAGTCCTAGTCCTAAAATATTTAGTAGATTGAAATTGCAAACAATCCCAGAAGATGAAATCATCTTAAATCATCTATACTTAAAATTAAAACTTGCATGCAGTAAGCTGCAGAAAATATAAAGTCTAATAGCTTCTGAACAACCACTGAACTTTCAATTCAATCTCTAAACAAATCAAAGACATTTACAAGCAAACATCAGATCTAAAAATAATAATTAAAAAAAGAAAGACTACCCTTCTTAAATCACACTTCAAATAACCAAAATATCTAACAAAAACATTTTTAAAAAAGATATTAAAAAAAATGAATCCTTGTTTCATTTACAGAGCAACCAAGTGAAGCCTCTAGCTTTCTCTCATGTATCATCTACCTTTTCTCAGCTGCCAAACAAAGCATTGAATTAAACACATCGAAAAAAAAAAAGGGTCCTAGTAGATTTACTCAAGCAGAAAAACCCTACCAAAAATATCCAAAAAAAATGAAAAGAAGATGAAAGTTGACACCTTAATAGCTTGTCCATGGAACAGCAAGCAGCCATTAGAAGCTCTCATGCAAGAAAAACCAGTTGGCTTCTACTTTAATCTGGTTTTTTATCATCAAAAACGGTTTTCAATATAAACCAGCTAGTGGAGTTTTCCCTTTTTTTTCATTACAAAACTTTTTTTTCTTTTTTTTAATATTAAATTTATCAAAGATAAAAGCTTGACTGGCAAAAGAATAAAAATAAAATGGGAGAGATAAAAAGAAAAAAAGAAAAGAGTTTTTAGACAGAGAAATGGAAGAGCGAGAGAGAAGATATTATTCTGGGGGGAGCTGCCGACGTGTAACAAATGAAGGTGGGGAGATGTTAAGGTGTTCACGTGGCAAGGTGGGCCTATTCCACCAGTCGATGTGCGAGCCTTTGATGGTGGATGACGTGGACAAGATCAAAAGCTGGGAGCATAGCGTCGAAGAGCCGAATCTTAAATCGATGCTCTCAGATCTGAAGACAGGACACGTGGCTCCCTCGACGGCCCCTTAAAAGGTCTTCGTTTTGCGTGTACATGGGGACGGATTGGAAGCCCTAGATAGAAAACGAGGTCGTTTTTGGCTAGTGACGAGAATACCCTTCGCCGAAATTTGTTTGTCACGTGCTCAAAACCTTATCCATATTTTTTTTAATTTATCCTTTTTAATATAAAAAATAAATTGTAATTCTTATCCTTTTATTTTTTGTTTTATCCCATGAATACTCCCATTTTGGCCACAACTGAATATTTGGACATTAGTGGCAAATTTTAAGAGTTGGGGTAATAATATAAAAATTTAATCATGTATTAATGGGATTCGAATATTTTTTAAAATAATAAAGTTCAAGGTACCTTATAAATAATAAAATTTGAGTTTAGATATTTCAAAAATAATGACTATCTTACTCATAGACATTCTTAATCATAGTGTTGTCTCATAAATGTTTACAGTTAAAAATTTAAAAAATTTTCAAAATAAATATTTAAGGAAAATTATGTTATTTTTTATATAAAAAAATTGGTTATGTTTGAAAACTTTATATATATGAATTTATATTTGATATATTATTATAAAATAAAATGTTGTTATCTTATTAATAAATAAATTTAAGAACAAAAACTTTCAAACATAATTACTCATGTTTTTATAAATATTTATTTTGAAAAAATTTTAAACTTTTAACTTTAAACATTTATGAGACAACACTATGATTAAGAATGTCAATGAGTAAGATAGTCATTATTTTTGAAATATCTAAACTCAAATTTTATTATTTATAAGGTACCCTGAACTTTATTATTTTAAAAAATACTCGAATCCCATTAATACATGATTAAATTTTTATATTATTACCCAAACTCTTATTCTATTATCTTACATACCACATGTAAATGTGTAATTAAAATAAGTTTAAAGTAATTTTTATATATTACTAATGTAAATTAAATTAATAAATTATAGTTTGTTCATAGTAAAAATTAAAACTTAAAATTATATTTAGAATAATTAATGAATTTAAGTACATATTATATTATTTATAAAAAATTATAAATAAAATATAAAATTAAAATTTAATATTAAAAATTATTATTTATAATTGAGATGATAGATATCCTAAGACCACTACCCAAACCCCGTTATAGATAATAGTTTTACTACCAAACTCAATTATAATATATTTTAATTTTATTTAATCGGGTCGAATAGTATAATATATCCTATTATAACGTACTCATTAATAGTTCTACATGCGAATAAGTAATAATGTATTTAAATTAAAAAGAATATGGTAAGCTTTGCCCAGTTGGGCCCAATCGATTGATGCCAATGGTCCGATCCAATATCAAGTTGCTCCGAACTGGCGACCCTTTAACCTTAGCCCAATTTTCTCCAGCAAGATTGGGCCCATGTCGGATTATTCCAGACAGGTCCAGATGGTCAGTGGGCTTACGTATTCCTAAACGACGTCCACGCTTTTCTATTTTCTGGGTGATTTGCTTTTTCCAGGCAAGTTTCAGCTCTCTTTAGCTAAAAAATGGCTGTGGCGAGAACAGTAGTGGTAAAAGCAGTGAACGCCGGTTTATGGAGTCTGCAACGGAGTCGTTCCGGGAGTTTGCAACAGGCCCAAACTGTAAGGGCTTTATCGACGATCATGTCTCCGCCTTCCAAAGCAGTCGTGTACGAGCACCACGGCCCACCCGACTCCGTTACCAGGTCCCCGAAACACCAATTCGACTTCATTTTTCTCTTTTTGTTTTTTATTTTTATTCCTTATTTTGATCTTTGCAGAGTGATAGAGCTATCCCCAGTAGAAGTGAAGGAGAATCAAGTTTGCGTTAAAATGTTAGCTGCTCCTATCAATCCCTCTGATATTAACCGTATTGAAGGTTTGGCTTTCTTTTCCATCTTGCCGACTTGGGTTTTACTTCATTTGATTAAAACCTGTTTTATCTTTGATTTAGTTGAATTGGGTAGTTTAAAATAGTAATAGTTTTAAGTTTTTTTAGATAAAGAAGTGAATTTTTGGTGTGTAGGCGTATACCCTGTGAGGCCACAGGTGCCAGCAGTTGGAGGCTATGAGGGTGTTGGAGAAGTATATTCTGTTGGGTCTGCGGTTAAGGGTCTCTCGGCTGGTGATTTGGTCATTCCTTCCCCTCCCTCCTCAGGTTTGTTCTTTTCACCTTTTGCTATGCCTTTGTTAACTTTACTTTGAATGCAACTTGCTTAAAATCAATAATTCTACAAGTTTTTCAGCTTATGTATCTTCAATTTTTGGTGCTGAATTTCATATCTCAAATCACTTCTATGTTGGAATGTGAAAGCTTAAAACAGGGGGGCATGGGTTAAGAATGGCTGGTGTTTTTGCAATTTAGTCTAACACATCTAACTCTAGAGATGTGATTGAATTTGTTGGAGTAAGGAGACTTAGAAAAGGGAATTTTCTATTTACTAATAGTCGAAAGTTGCAAGATGCTGCATTTTTGCCTATTAATTGATGGGAAGCTGGGAAATTTGCGACTTTCGATGTCCTATCTTCAACTTAACAAAATTGGTTGAAGTTTCTTTCGTTTTTCTCATTTAGATGTTTTAAAATAATGAAGATATAGTTTCTTGCAGTATAATAGAAAAATTAGCTTTCAGACACATCTTATTCATTCTGCTTGAGTGCTAAGGTCAACTGAAAATTTGATTGGCAGGAACATGGCAAACTTATGTTGTGAAGGACCAGGATATGTGGCATAAAATCAGTAAAGATTCACCAATTGAGTATGCTGCAACAGTTACTGTTAATCCTTTGACTGCTTTAAGAATGCTCGAAGACTTCGTAACTTTAAACTCAGGTACTACAGCTGTTGACGTGGTATTTGACCATTTTCAAGCCTCCATCTCCTGCTCTTCTTGATTATACTTGTATGAGCAGGAGATTCCATTGTCCAAAATGGGGCTACAAGCATCGTTGGACAATGTGTAATCCAGCTTGCAAGATTTCGTGGCATCCATAGCATTAACATTATCCGGGACAGGTGCGGTATGAGACTTTAGCTTCTTGTTGACATGAGCTTGTCATCACACTTATTTATTTATTTATTTTTAACTTAGATGGTGTCATCAGTTTGTGGTATTTAGTTAAGGAGGAAGTTGACTGTCATTGACTGCACAGATTTTGTGTTAAATGGTTTCATTGATTGTATTTTTTTATCCATTAGTGTTCTGCAATTTGATGCGTGCAATTTTTTCCAGCGCATCTTTATTTACCATCCTCTGCTTGCTTTAGGGCTGGGTCGGAAGAAGTAAAAGAAAGATTAAAAGCTTTCGGTGCTGATGAAGTGTTTACTGAGAGCCAACTAGAAGTGAAGAATGTCAAGGGCCTTCTGGTATCATCATTTATGGACACACTACTGTTGATTGTAGGGAGATATTTGTTCTTCCACATATGTATTCATTTTTCTTTTGTTATTTTTATTAGTTGTATTTTTTGGTTGTTCGCTCATCTTTTCTGTTTTACTTGTAATTGACATGCTAGTCAAATATACCTGAACCTACTCTGGGATTCAACTGTGTTGGGGGAAACGCTGCTTCTTTGGTTCTCAAGTTCTTAAGGTCTGGCAACATGAGGACCTTGTGTATTTCCTTTTAGTAAAAATCAAACTACCCTTGGAATGCTAACTAATTTGTCATTTCAGGCAGGGAGGAACCATGGTAACATATGGTGGAATGTCCAAGAAGCCTATCACTGTATCAACATCATCGTTCATATTCAAGGTAAACCAGGGCTTACCTGTCTTCTTTCGTATTGCAGCTTAGTGATGTGCTGCTGTTTGTCCAAGTATTACATAATTTCACGTAGAATAAAAGTAGCTTCTGAATTTAGAAAGTATTTGTGTTCTCCTATATCTTTGCAGGACCTTTCCTTGAGAGGATTCTGGCTACAGAAATGGTTAAGTGCAGATAAAGCGAAAGAATGCAGAGATATGGTAGATTACCTTCTGTGCCTGGCACAGGAGGGGAAGTTGAAATACAAGTATGTTTTCGTAGATGATCTCACTTTCCATCAGTTATTCAATTCTCATGTATGTAAACCATTCTGCTCTTCCTTGCAGGATGGAGTTGGTTCCGTTTGTCAATTTTCACACTGCATTGGACAAGGCGCTCGGGAAACTCGGGAGTCAGCCAAAACAAGTGATCAAATTCTAATCTCGCATCATCCTTCATCGATTTTGAATGTTGTAGTGTAGTTATGGAGGCCATCCCATACTCTTGGATTTTCATGTCCCATGATTTAGATATTTCTTTAAATGGCTTTCCATTTACAATCAGCAAGAGGTCTGAACGACTGAAAGTTGAGATGCAACAAAAGCTGGGAAAAATCTGTAAATGCCTTAAGCAGCCGTACATTTTTAATGACAATAATAGAAAAAATTAAGATTATGACTGTGTTTGGACATCACAAGATCTGATTCTTACTTCCCACATCCCTGCTGCACACAATACACGTCTTTGAATTGGAGAAGTAAAATGTAGAAAAAAAATCAAAACCAATTCTCTTAAACAGCATATATCAGGTTTGAGTCCGATTAAGATATTGAATCTAAAGGAGGGAAGAACTTGAATGGGTGAATGTATCTAATCCTTCTGGTTCAGCTGCTAATTTATGGTTCGTATGACTCATTTCTCAGAATGAAGTTCACAGCGTCTTCCACAGTGTCAACAACCTGCAATTGGAAACAGCAAAGAGTTTTACAATGGCGCTTAATTTCTAGGATTGAAACCAAAGATATAATTTGACCACACAAGTACCAGAAAGACCCTTGTGAATTACTTCAAACAACTTAAGGTTCTTATAGAGTTGGTGTGGTAATGATGCATTATTGAGTTTGAGTTTAAGTTTCAAGTGCCTACCAGATTGGCTGGAAATTCCACATGGTTAGATTGACGATCTCCCTTAAAAACCCCGGTCCTCGTCAAGATGGGAAACCAAGGGTGCCCAGCCTGGAATGTGAACCATGAAAGCACATTGTATTATCTCTCACCATTAACAGTGTTAAACGATAGAGATTTACAAAAATATGCAGTTACAACCGGTCCAAGAGAGACAAACCTGCATTGAACCTTTGATGTCAACAAAAGGATTATCTCCTATCATATATAGTGTTCTGAAATCGTGACTTCCAGAGTGTGCATGGTCATGATAAAGGGATGAGGCTAGCAGCTTTAGCACAACTTCAGCATTCTTAAATGCAACTGGATTTGGCTTTCCTAAGGATGTATACCTCAGGGCTTCGGAATGAATGCTGCAAGTTTAATGTAGTGGCATTAACGAAAGCCATCTCAGGGAACATAAGCTGCCACCAAATAGTAAGGCGTAATGACAGAGTGATATAGTGCTTCTTGAATTATAGGCATTCCTAGAGGGGTCTAAAATATAGGCTATGGCGAAATAATCATTTTCAGAAAAATTTAAGAGGAAAGCATAGTAATCATCTAATCCTAACCTCAGAGTAGAATCCTCTTTCCATATACCTTCTTTCCTTACCTATTGAAGATCGATTCCAATGCAATTCTGAAAGCTCCCATGCCAAAACGCTCAGAAGGAAAAGCACCCTACCTTTACTGGTATATTATCAGTACATTACTACTAGTAGAGAAAAGGATCCAAAAAAAATGAAGAAAAGCAACTGATTTTAGAAAATAAATCATAACTAACCTGGTATTTAAGGTCATCATGTGCAAAATACAGAGGTGGTTGAGGTCCTTCTTCACTTCCAGGAAGACCTCCAGTTCTTAAAATATCACAAAGAACCTAACATTAAAGAGATTCTAATGCTATAATTAGTCAATCTAGAGGAGGTCCTCTCAATGACTGAACATGACAGAATTTGATATGATTAAATAATTAAATTGTTGATGACAACCTGAATGTCCCTGCTCCAGTCAACTGAATCACTAACAATAAACGCTGCCTGAACTCTCTGTGACTTAATGCTGCATTTTCTAGTGCTGTTGACAGCAGCCTCCATGGTGTTCCATTTCTTGTATGGTGCCAGCGGATCAATGCTTTCGAAGCATAGTGCATACTCATCTATCGGAATCACATTCCTGCATATAAATTCAAATGACACGAGCCATTAGGAATTTCTACCCAAATCAGCTGTGAAAAACATCTGGACTAACAAATCAGGAAGCACACTCAAAAGCTTACTTAAATCCATATTCGGACATCACTGCAGCAGGTTCACCTTTTCCCACAGCAACAATTAGTTCATTCTCAAACCTGTATGACAACAAGAAGAAGATATAATTAGTGAAAATTATGAGACAAATAGATTCCATAATTGAAAAGCATGATGCTTGACTCTTGATTGGACCTTTCCTTTCTTTATCAAAAAATAAATAAACACTGATTGATAGATAATGGGTTTTCTCCAAGTTAACAATTATCTCCACGAAAAGTACACTAAGACACAAGTCCTAGAAGCCTTTACAACAAGTACATGCAGTGCCATACTTGCTAAAACACTTTGGAGCACGTTCACAGGCCTTGGTAAATTAAATCATACCTGTTCACCAGCTGTTTAAAAGGTGAATGACCCTGCACAACCTAGAATGAGTAAACAGGCAAAACGGATTTCATTAGCCATTACTACCATCATCCACAAAGCTTTCTCTAAAGTAAAATGTAATGGATTTGAATAAAATCGAAAAAAGATAACCATTTTCATAGGAAAATACCTGTGAAGGAGAAATCTCTACACCAAGGAGCTCTGACAATTCCACGGCTCTCTTTGATTCACGAACACCACCTCCTGCCAAAGATGTCAAAGATTGGAAGTTGGAACCAACAATGCTTAATTGACTACACTACATCAATCATTAAACCAAAAATCAGAAATTAAAAACTATGTCCATCTTGTGCCTAAAGGCTACCTAGTTAACAGCCATAACACACACAAAACAATCTTTCACTTAAGTGCTTGGTCAGTAGCAATGTAAACTTAAAATACAACAGCCAGGAAGGAACCAAGAAAAAGTAAACAAATTATGATCGATGAAAGAGCTTTAATGGCATGGTAACTAACATAGAGGATTCACTCACTCACCATTTGTCAAGAAAATAAAAGGAATCTTCAGGACACCTGCCCAACAAAATGAACTAATCAGAGTCTAATGTTCTAGCACAGACAAGAATTAACGATCAAACACAAGAAATTAATAATAAAGGTTTCAAAATTAATTTATAACATACGTATATAAGTACGTATGCATACCGGAGTCATCGTATAATCTCCGGAGAGCTCGCGGAGCGCCGCCGATGGGAGTGTTGCCGCGTAAGACGACGCCGTCTATATCAAACGCAATGCCGAAAGAAGGCCTGCTTGTATCCGTAAAAAGAAACAATCAACGGCTCGAAATAGAAACTAGTTATCGGGAAAAATTCCAAAAGACAAACGAGAAAATGGAAACGCACGGCGTCGATTGCTGCAAAGAAAGTTGAGAGATAGTGGAGAACAGCCGCGACAATTGCTTTCTCGATCGAGTCTGCGATGATTTTCTCAACATTTGAAGAGCAATCATCTTCTTCTCTCTCTCTCTTTGAAATTTTGGCCGCTCACTTCTGCTGAAGAATAGCGAGCGAAACAGTAAAAGAAGAACAACGAAAGAAGAATTGCGAGCTTCTGCTTTCCTTTCCAATCAGATCGTGCCACGTGGGTTAATGTCTTTTTTATATATTTTTCTTAGCTTTTGTTTTGGGAGAACAATATTTTCATTGATTTTACGTGCTATAAAAATTAATTAAAACAATAAATTTACATTAAAAAATATGCAATAATTATTTTTATTTTGTATAAAATCAAGTATTCCATATCACTTTATATATTTATAATTTCTTATCGCTTCAAATAATTTATTATTTTCGTAAAAAAATTCTATAAAACAAAATTTTCACTAAAAATCGAATCATAAATACATTTCATACACAAAACGATATCTATTGGATGCTTTTTCATTTTTATAAATTCATCTCACATCGAACATTTCATTATTATCATGACAAACGTATCGAAATAGAAAAATTTTCTCTAAAAATGTAAAATACATATTTTTCTTTCACACCAAAGCTATTAAAATACAAAGTTTACATGAAAAACATAAAGATAAATGCTTTTTTTTTTTTGTACAAAATTATTTGTCACTGTGCTCCCATGAATTGTTTGCATGAAAATTGAAAACAAAGTCTATATATTGCTACCCTTTGTTTTGTTATTGTTTCTCTTGTAAAAATAAACTGGATGTAAAAAATATACAGACATATCCCATACACAACAAGAGGCCAAGAGACCCTAGCCATCTTTTATACAGACATATCACCCTTAAGATGATTGGATTCCTAAATATAATATGAATCCATTAACTCCCAAATAAACCCAAGAAACAAACACCCATTCTACCATCTCAAATCTCAATACCTCCAGGGAGAACCTATCTCCCTGATTTTTTTTCTGCTAGAACACAAGTCATCTTGAATTTATACATAAGCAAGCTTTTTCACCAAAACCAACCTACTTTACTGAAGCAAAACAGCATAAAACAAAATCGGGAGATGCTTGTTAGCGACTTCATTCGAGCATCTTATCTTGATTGAAGTTCAAAGACTCCCTCCATATGAGCTCTTTTATGTCTTCTTCGTTCAAGGTCGTCTGCTCGAAATCGAAGATGAAAGGAGATGGACAAGTGGGCTCCTCGTTGATCTCATGAAGACTTGATAAAAATGGGTGATTCAGTGCTTGGTCAACTGTATATGCAACATATCAAAAGACAGATGTTTCTTGTCAGAAAAATAAATGAGGAACAAGAAACAAGTACATTGTTGAAGTGGCATACTAAGGCATACCAGTGATGCGCTTGCTTGGATCAAAAACCAGCATTTTCTCTGCAAGATCAATTGCCACAGGAGACACATCTGGAAACTTTTCTGCAAAAGGCCGCTTTGGGAATCGAGGAAGCTGCCTAACATACTTTCGAGCATTGTCACTCCTAAGGAATCCAAGATCTGAATCTTCCGGTGATCCTAGTAGCTGTTTTATGAAAAAATTTAAAAAAAGAAAAAGAAAAATATTAATATATATATATATATACACAGGTATTACTATCATGTATTCAGTGTCCAAAAAAAATTTGCAACCTGCTTCATGCTTTTCTTCACCGAGTGCCTAAAAATGGCTGTTATTTTGTAAACTACAACTACGCTATATTAAGTGCTCTTCCAGGAAACCAAAGTATTGGGTTTGGGAGTGAACAAGTCAAGAGCGATGGATACCTCAGTAATAAGCCCCAACTGCTGAACATAGTCTTTACCAGGAAAAAGTGGCTCCCTTCTAATTATCTCCATCAAAATGCAACCAACTGACCATATATCAATAGCTGCAGTATACTCTGAACAGTTGAGGAGCAACTCAGGGGCCCGATACCACCTGGTTACAACGTACTCTGTCATGAAGTCTGTCTCTGAGGTGGTTCTTGCAAGACCAAAGTCACAAATTTTAAGATCACAGTTTGCATTGAGAAGCAGGTTGCTAGGTTTTAGGTCTCGGTGCAAAACATTTGCTGAGTGTATGTACTTCAGGCCCCGCAACAGTTGATATAGGAAATACTGCAAAAACCACAATATTGCTTCAACAGTTGTGAAATTATAGCCTGATTTAAACTAGCGCACAACTATACAATTGTAATTAAGACTCAAATAGTCAGACATAAGCTCATATTTTAAAACTTGCATTGATGCTGCAGCATGACATAACACAATTATAAACAATTGAACATGACATATCACATGACACTGGTAACATCACGAACTACAACATTGTTATACAATAATAATGATATAAGCATATAACCCACCTGATAGTGATCATCAGTGAGAGGCTGGCTAGACCGTATTATTTGATTGAGATCAGTGTCCATTAGCTCATATGCAATGTACACATCATTGAACTTTTCCCTCTCCGGTGGCAGTATGATGTCCTTGATTTTGACAATCTGCAAAATATTAATGCAACACTTCATCTCTCTTCCATGGTATACCACGATGATAACAAATGAAAGCGAACAATGTATTAATAAAAACAAACAAAATTTAGAATTCAATGAGTACATTATCATGATCCATGTGACAAAGGAGCTTGATCTCACGGAGTGTTCTTTTAGCATCAATCCTGTTCTCAAATGCATTTGCAATTCTTTTAATCGCAACCTCTTCATTTGTCTCGGAATTCCTGGCACAACTGCAGTAAGGAAAGCAACAATTCTCTCAATCGCAAAATTCAAAAACATTGACCCCAAAATATTGAATTAAAACTTTCATCTCTCAGTCTCTCACATGAAAGCAAATACGGCTGTCTGCATATAATATTCAAATGACTTGATCTAAGTAAATAAACCATAAACAATGAAAATCTGTTTTCTGTTTTTCCCTAAAGTGTGCATTTTTTTAATGGGTAGGAGACACCTATACTAGTAATTCAATTGCCTGAGTAAATATTATAACTTGTTGAAACATCAAACTCGAACAAACCCAAAGCTCATTTCTAATTATATTCGTTAATTTCTCTAAAAGGGTCACTAAAAATTCTCTTTTTATACCACTTTAAGTAGCTCTGTCTAATCATTAAAATCCCAAAAATAAAACCACAAAATTCAACCAATTTAATGAATCTACAGCTTTATTTTTAAGGGAAATAAAACGTATTTTTTGCTTCCAAAATAGAAGAAAAAAGCAGAAGATTACCAAACGATGCCATAAGCGCCACGACCAATAGGCTGAATAGGAGGGACGTACTTAGAAGAAACCTCAAAGATGATACCTAATACGTCGTAACGGACATATCTGCCACCATATGTTGGGATTCCTCCGCTATCGACCGCCATTGCTTCGTTCTCCATCTTCTTCTTTTTTTCACTTCCCTCAAAAACAAGCTCAAAGAAAAGCAAATGAAGAAAGGAACAAAAGGGCGTGCTTTTATGGGAGAAGAAAAGTAAGAGAAAGCGAAGAGAAGGGCCATTTGTGGTTTTTGCTTTTTGATTGGGGTTGCTTTGGGTGGTTTTTGAAACTTTGAATTTGAACGTGGAAAAAGGATAAAAAAGTGAAATTTGTCTAATGAAACAGGGAGGAATGGACTGTTGACCTTGAAAGGTCTTTGGAATTGGAGTGGACGAAGACTTTACCTTTCATCGCCTTCTACGTCAGAGTTGAGAAGTTTCTTTGATATTTAGGTGATGTCTTTTTATTTGTATATAGATAATTTTGATGATTGATTGGACTTGGTTCTGTTTGGTTGCAAGGAAAATAGCCTGGAAAAAATGTAGCTCTCATAGAAAAGTGGTGAAAATAAAAATCCATTTATTTATTTTAAATAGACTTTTTGGCTCATATTTCTTCATATCTTGGATTTTTTTTTTTAAACATCGTTAAGATTGCAACTCTTGTATTTTCCCTCTTTAAATTTAGTACAAATGGTAGTAGAGAGGATATTTCAATATATTTTGAAAATTTTGTAAGTGTAAACGCCTACACACAATTAATTGATAATAAAATAATGATTTCGTGATAAAATAATATTATAATAAATCAATCTATACTTAACTCACACCAAGCCAGAGATAGGCAAGTTAAGTTGGTCGATGGCAATAGGAGTAAGATCAAATTAAGTGAAGGAGAATGTTACTATTAGCATTTTTAGAGAAGGAGAAGCAAGATGGTCAACCACAACGATGATTTTGTTGGATTAAGTGAAAATGAATGTCATTATAAGTACTTCAAAGGAAGTATACAACAGACTTCAATCTTACATCAGGCACGTAAAGGGATATTGAAACATTTATAAGCATGCATATCTTATAAAGCTAATGAAAAAAAGATAACAAACTCGTGACATAAAATTAACTTTATGTTATATTATATTTTTTATTTTATTTTTTTAAATGTACTAAATTTGAGTATAATATTTTTTTAATTTCATTATAATAAATACTATTAAATTGTACCATACTCAATAAAAATAATTTTAAATTTTAATAACTTTTGTCATTCAAAACTAAGTTTTTCATTTGTACCGTAAAAAAAAAGGCAATTGTAAAAAAACTCCCTCCCTGTTTGGGGCAAATTTTGGGGGTCCAGTGCGGTGGGAGCACCCTCCCACCTCACCGGCTCGCCCTACCAAACACGCCAGTGGACCTTTCCATCCAAATTTTGGATTCAAAAAAATATAATGAGCCCACACTATCATTAGGTGGGCCACAAAAAGTTTTCTTATACCAGATGTTACAACTATTTGGGCTTCAAATAAATGAGCAAAATTTGGGTTTAGGTTGGGCTTCAGAGAAAAAAAACTTAGGGTTTAGGCTTTCTCTAACCTTGATTTGAAAATTTTGTGCAAATCATAGATTTTAAGTATGTTTGAGTTTAGGTTAATCGGGTTTTGTATATTAAGTATGAAGATATGAATAAATTATATTTTAATTGTGTCAAACTAGCTTAACCTGTCTGCGATACAATTAGTTAATCGTGTTATCGTATATCTATATAGCACGTCATCTGTTTATTATTCAGTTATTTAATCATGTTCATGCGTTGTGAATATACGTTTAGTATACGATTATGACCCATTTATTGATTTATACAAATACTAATAGTTTTATAATGATTAAGATTTATTGATATTGAATTTTATTATATTTAATAAATATTATGATATATAGTTTTTGTTTGTAAATTTGAATAATAAAATTATATTTTACTTGTACATATTTTAATTTAATCATGTTAATCATAATAATCATGTTAATCATGTAAACGTGTTATAAATTGTATAAATTTTAATCATATCATGTCACATAAAACTTAACTCTAAAAGTTTGATAAACATATTTATCTATACAATTAAAACAAGGAAACACGAAAATTGTAAAGTCTAACTTAATGTGCCATGGAACCTGATACATTAGATATGATTGTATAATTCATGTGTTTAGGAGGTTACGAAATTGAAGAGATGTTCAAGAGAAGAAAAGGTCATCGCATTTCATATTTCAAACTTGTCAACGTGATTATAACAGTTGACTGAAACTTTAAATTTAATCAGTGAGGTTACGGCACTGATTAATATAAATATAATATTAATAGATTATACCTCGTTCATTTTTATACAATTCTCGATTTCTTTTCTCGTAACAAAATTATGGAACAATTTTCTTAAGAAAACCTAAGCAGTTGAAATCATGTGCTTATGACTTTTCGAATTTGGTTGACTTTGACGTGGGTTTCTTCTAATTTTGCTGTCAATGACTCATATACTGAAATTAAAAAAAAAAAAGTCTTTAATCAATTAACCCAAGGAATGAATAAAGTCTTTTAACAAATAAATTAAGTTATCACTTTTTGCTTAGTGAGAAAGCAACATTAACTTCTAGAAAAATGAGTTTCGGTTATTAACACATACATCCCACCATGATTTTAAATAAATAATAAAAATTTTTTTTTTTAAGGTATCTAGAAGCATGACAATATCTCAAATGCACATGTGGGAAAATAATCTTATAAGTTTCTAGAAGGAACCTGTTTCCACCCCTTGGACACCCTCATATAAAACTTGGGAATTTTGTCTTTATTTAGATAATTAATTACGTAATTAAATTAGCTGTATAGATTGTTATTCTTTGGAGGGAATGAGCTATATGGGGGAGGGGATGAGCTATATGGGACATGAGATAATTAGGTCAACCTCAGTCCTTGACCAAAACAGAAGCAAATTTTATCTAAATTTCAAGAATTTCCTTTTTGATTTTTCCCCAAAAAATATCTTTTTATTACTTTTGGAGACTTTTCTTGGTTATGAAATAGGCTAAGTTAGTTTGGCCAAGAGTGCAACCAGATGACTTAGCCAGTTCTTGACTCTATGGTCATGGCTAACAATTTGTATTCAAATTCATTGCACCGTTTTGCTTGACTGAGTAACATCACCTTGAAGATCAGTCCTAATCTTCAAAGAATTATGAAAGTTACATACTCTGAAAAAGCAGCTGTGGAAAAGGTACAAATTGAATATGCAATTCCATGAAAACTTCCATTGCCATGTTTGATCTTCAAGGATGAAGGATCTTGTCATCTGGGGTGGGCAGGATGACTTGTTCCTAACCCATTGAACAACCAGGTTCACTGCAATCAAGTACTAAGAAACAATCAAAGTTTTTCTTATTCTTAAAAGATTTTCCAAGAGTGAAAGAAACTAGGGACAGCTTCATCCATGTGTTCAAGTTCTGAGAATGCAAGATTTAGGTATCAAAGCATAAGCAACGAAAAAGGTTTAATCATCTTTGTTTTTGCTTTATGCAAATGCATGGAATATATGTAAAGATCAGAAGGGGGAAAGAAACAGTTTAAATCTCACTATAATCTCATCTTATTTGAGATTACAAAGTACAAAAGATTTTGTGTCTGGATGAAATGAATCAGGTGAAGATTTTGTGTTTAATTAATCTCATTTAAGAAGCAACAATAACAGTTTTAGAAAGATGACCAAATCATGAACGTCAGCAAATGAGCTAATGCATACCAAAGCTCAGAGGGTGTGTGGCGTTTGATTGGAAAAATAAGACCAAAGACAGCTTGGTTTCACACTTTATTTTCTTATAATAATGTTAGATGTTGGGTCAAAATTTTCCTAAATTCAAAACCTTTTATCCTTTAAACCTTGTTTGTTTGTTCTTTTGGGTGAAATAACTGTGCCAGCCATTGGATCATAGCTAGCTCTACCACCACAAGTTGCAGATAGATCCAATGAGACTGAAATCAGAAGCAGCACTTCCTCCCTCAAACAGAAAAATGGGTAATCTGGGTTTAGTACCAATCAAAGTTTTTTGCAGACAAAAACAACCATATCTGCATGAGAGTTGATAGCTTGGCAAGATCAAATGAAAAGGTGATCCTTGGTCTTGCCTCTAAATTAAGCTTAGAAAAATTAGAAAAAGTAAGGTAAGCCCCGTTGATTGCGTAAATTAATCAAAAACATTTTAAATAAGAATGATCCATCATCGTTATCTTGTTAGTATATTTTTATATGATTCGTATGTTATCAAATCAATAGTCCGAAATACTTCAACCATGACAGCAAACATAGTAACAAATTTACCCAAGTAGGTAGATTTGCACATTGAAAAGTTTGATCTCAGTACATTTTCGCTGCCAACTTTTTGAAAAGGAAAATTTGGGACTATACCTGAGAGGTAGTCACTTTAGGAGAAATCAATGATAAGGTAAAAGCTGTTTTGGACTGATATGGGGAAGGCATTATCAGATACAACGCTTAGCTGTTAATATGCATTCAAAGTGAACATGTAAACCACCAAAGAAAGAGTCAAACTCACTCTTTCAAGACATATTCCACCCCCCTCAAAGTGTTAGTCCAACATTCATACTTGACAATCTTGTTAAACCTGAATTATATGATTTCTGTTCCTTTTCACGTGTGCTTAGCAGTCATGCTGCTTTCCAGAGAAGAATACGGCGACTTTGAAGTTTAACCTTGTGGGTTTTTCAGTTCGAACTTACCTCAACCACTCGTGGAGAGCCAGGTGGTGGGGGTTGGAAATTCAAGCTATCCAGTCAAAATTTGAGAGAGAGAGAGCAAAAGCAGAGCAAACATAACGACATGTCTCATTCAAAAGATGGTCCAACAGATTATAAAAAAGAAAATGGCAAAATCGTTTCTTTTCTCTGATCATCTTTGGGTACAAAGTTTGAGATTCAATGACAAATATATTCCTTGCCCTTGTGAGCAGAAGCTTAAACTTCTTTTGAGCAATGGAAATTGACGGGGCTGGTGGTCGTTACACCAGACAGCAGAATCAGTGAATCACCAATGGTTTATTATTGATGCCCAAGATGTGGAAAAAGGAAATTAAAGGAGAGGAAGTTCGTATAAGAATATATACATAAATTTTATTGGACAAAATTGGTTATCTAGTATGCTACATATATCAAAAATGATACAGGGTCTGTATATCAAATCTACAATCTTTTGCATAAGAAAGAACAAAAAGAAAAAGGGAAAAGAAGGCAAAATTATAAGGCCACCAGTAATTACATTAGACCCTGTACAAAAGATATGGGAGTTATTATCAGCAATTCAATTTAATGATCAATCTGAATTGTAGCTAGTTGGGGTTGGAGCAGCCGGAGTGGAGTTTGAGCTGACGTCTGGACCACTTTCTTCCCTCTTCCTGGGCATTGCCTTGGCCATCGATGCGATTGAAGAAACTGATTTGAGGAAACTCTTGAAGATTCTGATCTTAACTTGGCCTCTCCTTGGAGGGAGGGTTTGCTTTTGCTTCTTGGTGTTGCTGGAAGCATTGAATTCCATTTCGTTCAAGTGGGTATGAAGGTATAGATTCGGGTTGCAAACAGAGAGAAAACAGAGGAACTCAACAAGAGCAAAACAGAGAGAAAACAGAGGAATATAAAGGAGCTGTTGAATCCCTCTGCTTCTTGCAAGGCCAAAAAAAAAAAAAGAAGGGTTTTCCTCCTTTTTGTTTCTGAGCAGGAAAATAGAAATGAGAGAAAGTTTGAGAATTGGAGAGTGTTGAGAGGTGAGAGAAGATTGAGTGAAGCAGGATTTTTGGAGTGCAGCTCAGGGATTTTTGAAGAGAGCAAAGACCTGTTTGTGGGGATCAGACTCTGTTATTTCTTGGTGACCAAGTTTTCGAGGTTTGCTGAGTTGTACATTGAATAGATTGTCTTGGGGGGGTTGGGACCGGGGGGTGGGGGGTGGAGTGAATCAGGTGCTCATAAGACCACTACATAAGGAGAGCATACCATTCCAATTCAAGCATGAGATTATGAGAAAAATAATTAAATCCCAAGTCAACAATTATTAAATACTTGGAGCCATACATCTAGGAGTATCACAAAACTTATCAATAGGCACTTTGCCATTTTAATCCTGTTTTTCTCCCACCAGTTATTCTCCCTGGACAATGTTTGACCAATATTACCTAATCACCTAGAACAGAAGACTAGAGAAAACAAGTTTTTGTAACTCATTGGCACTTTGTGCCAGTTTTTCATCATAGGAAGCTTCTTTTTGGAGTTATTTTTTACCCTTTTTCACTATCTTCTATCTAAGTTATTTGATAAGTTTCACTTGAACCAAATTTCAAATCAAATTTTCTATGACTAAAAGAGATTTGGAAAAATGGGTCATTAACAGGTTTCCCAATTAGATTATGGAAGGGTCTATACAAAGCAATTTTGTACCCCAAAAAATTAAGATTCATACAAGCAGTCATCAAAATATGAACAGAAATATGGACTCTTCAACGGGATGCAGTTCCATTCACTCTGCAGAAACTAAACACATATAATAAATGATGTTACTGTGTGAATTGCTGTATGAAATTCCCAAGAACCAAAAGAAATATGAAAGGAATTCTTGAGTCTGCATAGATATTCCAAGAGTCAAGTATGTGGAAGTGGATTGCAGTTGCAGTAGACCTCTGCTTTTTGACCAAGCTTGCTATAAGGAACCATGGTTCTGACTTCTTAATGTTGCAGGCCAAAGAAGAGGAAAATGGACAAGGAGATGCAAGATTGCAGGAAAAAAGAAATCACTCAGAACAAAAATTCCAATTGAATTTACAGTAAATGATGGGTAATCCTGCAAATCAAAGTCCCAAAGCAAGCTCCTTTGAACAACTGGATTATTCCATTATGGTTTTCTCTCAAACACACAAAAAAAAAAAAAAAAAAAAAGTTCTGAGATCACCCCACTGGTTCTGGTCCTGTCATGACAAATGGGGTAGTAGTATGACCCACATGCTCCCTTCATGGGCTGCCTCCTTGCCCTAAATTTCTAACTATTTGGTAATAAATAAACGTCTACATAAACAAGATCCTCATGGGGTTGCAAAAATTCTTCTGTTAGAGGGTTAAAAATTTCTTTGGTTCATGATAAAGTGAAGAAAAAGATCAAAACACTTAAGAGTCTCTTAAATCTTGTTTGAATGCTCAAAAATAATTTAAATTAAATCACTATGAGTATAATATCTTACTAGTAAGTTCCAATTTCACTTTATTTATTTAGAATCCTGAAATTCTAAAAACTAATTTTTCAAAGTTTTTTTTAATTTCCCGAATAACTCTAGTTCGTTTTTATTGTATAAATTATTAAATTAATAAAAACTCATTTTGAAGCTTAAAAAAAAACCAAATTTAATCTCCCAATCCTGAGCAACACTGCAAATAGTCAACTACCTTCATACTCCACAACGTGTGGGGACAATAAAATTGACAAATCTATTGAAGAATTAGGCAAAGATCTAAAGTTGACACAAAGCTTTCAAGATAGCATTGATTAGTTCCAATAAATTTTTCAATGAGGATACTCTTTCCATTCCAAGTGAAACAATCCCAATTTTTTTTTTCTCATACATGAAATCATCTCGATTCATGATGATTTTGATGAAATTCTTATGGGTTTCTACTACTAAGAAAATTCTACTCTGTAAATTATTATGTCCCTCCACCATCTTAGTCTAACTAACTAATTTTCGTTTCAAGTACATATTTTTTTTAACGTAAGTTTTGCTTATATCTCTCCTTATTTCAATTTTTCTCAGGTGTCATGGTGGTTCTGTTTTCTCAATTTACAAATTCTGAATGGCTTTTTCTTTGTTTTCAATTCTATAGATAGCTTCTATTATGGTAAAGACTTAGGTTATTAATTTTACTTGATAAAATTATAAAATCACCTTTAAATGTATTGAATTGATAGTATTTTGATCATCGTATTAGATAAAATTAACACTTTTATCTTATTTTCTTACGTGATATCATGTGAAAAAAAATTAAAATTATAAAGGGTATAAGTAAAATTTATCTTATTTTCTTTTAGATTTCATTTAGTTAAAGTATATCCAGAGTCTTTGGAAAGGACAGTGAGTAGTAATTAAGAATGTTACTTGCGGAAGAAAGCTGGCCACAGACCACAGTGGTAGGGCATGGAGTTGCCTGATGGTAGTAATTTTCTCATCGATTGCTTTCACAAGCAAAAGCGGTGGTGCGGGCACATAGATGTTGAAATTTTAACACAACACTAATCCTATCCCAAATTTGAAAGTACATATCAAAATAAATAGTAATGGCTAACATTGTGACTTATTTTAGATCTCTTTTTTCGAAACGCGTTTTCGCTTTTCAAGTATTTTACGTCAAAAAAATCATTTAAATCGAAATAATTACGACATATATATATATATATACAATTATTATTATTATTATGTTTTTAGGAATTCAATTCTTCTTGTACAATCGTTAATAAAATAAATTATTCACATTCACCAAAGGCCAAATTCAGAAAATATATATACTTTCTTATATATATATATGAGAAAAATGGGTATGGTCTAAAAATAAATAAATAAATTTTGAGTTTGGGACAATTGATAGATTTCAGTCCCTCAAATCAATAAACAGTAAATCAAGAGATTATTAGGGTAAACAGATTGTGATGCAAACTGACTTGAAATTTATACGTAAATAATTATTAGTAATTATTAATGACAAGGAATTTGTTAGTTGAATGTGATGACTTGTACAAGTTTCAACTAGGAGAAATCACGCGTAAAATTGACTTGTGCCAAGTCCAAATCATTCTCTAAGTCCAAAGAAGAGTCCGTCGTTTTGTAATCGAAAGTCAAAAAAATAAATTCAATTAATCTTTCGAAAAAAAAATAAATTACTTCTTCTCCATTTTATTTATTTATTTTGGATTGAATCACTCAAATTTATACGATGCCAATTGCAACAATGCGAATATTTTGGATCTCGAGTCTGCGATGTCATGTCTCGAGATATCGATTTTAGAAAGGAACATCGACGATAAGATTGGGTTGGTGACGTTCAGAATTTGTTACTTATCGTGTGAATCTCGCAAAACTTGTCTGTATCTTTCCAACTTCATTCGAGTATCAAGGTTAGACAACTTCTTACTCAGCTGTCAAAAAGATTCCGCGTTCTTTTTTTCTTCAAACATATATCTTTTATCCACGCACATATACGTAATGCTTATCATTTACTTAATTAATTAATCCCATCTTGATTAAAAAAATATTATTACTTTTTACCATGATATAAAAAGACTTACTTAACTAATAACGGTCTACATAATCGTACTATTGTATTTACGATATTTACGAGTCATGATAGTTATCTTGATTCTCGATTTTTACACTTACAAGTCGTCGTAATCATTTTTACGAGTACTTGTACCTGACAAAAGAAATGTTGTTGCAGTCCACAATACTAAAGGCAACGTACGTCAAGATATTCTAACAGACTGTCTTGCGATTTAGTATAAACAAATAAATAAATAACTACTCTTTTTAGCAGAGAATATTCGTTACCGTAATTAGATTTACCTTTTGAAAATTTTCTTTGACAAGAATAGCAAGAGAAAAATTATTGAAGAAAGAAGAGTGGGGGATTCGAAGTTGCCAAGTCAAACGCAAGAGCCCTTTTGTTTAGGATTAAGAAAAAGGGGAGAATATTGGAGTGCACATAAAAAGCAAAAAAGACCATTACCCTGTTTTCATGTTGTTATAAAATCGGATTTGATTGATTGACCCATCGAGGAAAATGAAGCAGCATGGATAAGCCCAAGCTCCTTTTCTTGAGAATCAGTCAGCACGGAAATCATTTGCTGATTATCAACATGAAAGAAAAAGCAAAACCAAGAAGAAAACAGAGGAAAGACTAAAAAGAAAAGTAAAAACAGAGACAAAGGTATATAATCACCTGCATCTTCTTTTTTCTTTTTTGAAGAATAGTTACAAATTTTTTTATTTTTTTTTACAATAGAAAGGCTAAATTCACATCTTAAGGCTAAAAACATACAGGGTCTGCACTAGAAATAGCCCTAAGCAAAGAAAAAGGAGAAAAGAAAAAAACAAAATAAAATAATGACTATAATGGCCAGGCTTTGAACAAATCAGACCCTATACAGAAAATCATAGAGAAAAAAACTCAACCCAATGAGTCGAGTGATCCATCTGAGTTGTAATCATTGGGGGTTGCATGTCCCGGGGTTGTTGAGCTTGAGCTAAGTCCACCTCCTCTTTCCCTCCTCGCCCTCCTTCTCCCAGAACCCGTCGACAGAAAATTTGCAGCTGATTTCCAGAGGCCCTTGATTATCCTGATTGTAATCCGGCCTCTCTTGGGTGGGAGTGGGAAGTTCTGTTGAGGCATCTTGGTAAGTCTTTAGAAGTTTTTTTGAGGTAACAACAGAAGAAGTTATGTGAAGAAACAGAGGAATCCAGGCAGAGGAAACAGGGGAAAGGGGTTATGGAGCTAAACTTCTCTTATATTCCTTGCAAAAGAAAAGGATAGTAGTTTCCTTTGCTTTAGTTTGGAGAGTTTTGAAACAAAAAGACTGAAAATAGTTAAAGAAACAAAGAAGTGGAAGAGGGATTTTTCAAGAGAAAACAGAGTATGAATTTTTAAGAGAGGGGAATGCAAAATGGCCAGTGGGAGAGAAATTTGTTGAGTTTGAAGAGGAAGTGAATAAAGGTTTATATAAAGAAATTTTAGGCATGCTCATGGACCCTTTGGTGGCTTTACTTCCTCGATAAGATTTGTATTGGGAGCCAAGGAAATGTGGACCATGAGAGATAAAAGAGGATTTTAATTTCTAACATGATTTTTTTAAAATAAAGATAAAAATGGTTAAATCAATCCATAAATTATTTAGGTAACAAAATTAAATTCTATAATCTAAAATAAGATAAAAATTAAGCTTAAAAATTAAGGTAAAATATTGTTTTAATGTATGCATTAATAATACTAGAGTATGACTATGCGTTGCACATGAGCTAAATATAAGACACTCATGCATGCAACTCACGCGTAAACAATTTCAAACTTCTTTTAAAAATATTGTTCAACTTTTCTAAACATCCTTTGAAATTAACACGCGGTTAAATGAAGTTTCTTTTAAGTATTCTACTTAGTCTTTTAAGAATAATGATTTTTCATTTATTTGATAATTATCACGATTCTTTGATATGATTTTATTGTAACAAAAAAATTGTGATTCATGATTAATAATAAAAATTACTTTAAATAACTTAATTGGGTTAAATTTGATTTTCTACTTAATAAGATTATAATTATAAAAAAAAACTAAATGGATTAAATTTATCGACAAAAAAATTTTAAATTGAATTGTTTGAAGTAATTTTAATCATTTATTATGAATCAAATTTACGTGATTATGATGAAACCGTAAAAAGATTTCATGATAGTATAAGATCATTACTCCTTCACTCAAAAGTGTTTATGAAGTATTAAGTTGGTCCTTTTTATTTAATATGGTTAGCTTAAGTAAACATTAATCATTGGAATTAAATGAGTCAATGTAGAGCGATCATAATTTTGGAATTTCTAAACTTAATAAAATTAAAGAAATAACATCAAATTTTAAAAACTTGGGCATTGGTAAAGTTCAAATTGCAAATTTATGTCACATCTTATATATTCTGAGGAGGTGGTCACTTGTGTGAACCATGAACCCACAGATGTGTGTAAGTCCGTGGTCCATGGACTCCATGGGACCATGCAAGAACTTGAGGCTCGACCAGCTTACTTCACTGGTGTGAACTTCGGCAGTCCGAAGGGTCCACAGCCTCCGAACCCCCAGGCCGCAGGGTTTATACTTCACTTGTTTTAGTGTTTTAATTAGAAAATATGATTATAGGATGAATTATATTCAAAGATGGGATAATTTCACATTTAATCTCTATAATTTAAGACAAACATACATGCAACTCATATATATTCAAATGAGCTTGGATAATAATACGGCATTTTTTGATCACATGTCAATTTTTAATCAGTTGATGGACACATCAACGACTTTCTTAATGATATTAAAAATGGGACTACATTAATATACCAAATAAAAGTTCAAATATCAAATTAAACATTTAATATAAATATTATATTAAATTAAACTATAAACGATAAACATTATATGTAACATTATCTTTTAAAGTTAAATAATTTGCTTCAAATTCTTAGATTCGAGCATAAATAAGAGGTGGGGAGATGTGAAGATTGACAAAAAATTTCACAAAAATAAACTTCCTCCCCAAGACAAGAAATGCAGAACCAATTTCCATCTTTAATCATTCATCAATCTATATTTCTAGAAGGGGTGGCAAGTAAATTGGAAGGATCTCGTCACCTTCTTAGAAATTACTAGCTTTGTATTTGATTGGATCCCACAAACAATATGTCAAAAACATGTGCTAAAATAAATAAATAAATAAATAAACGAAGTAAACTGTTTCATTGGTTGGGAATGAACAACTAGGGGGCCAAATTAAACTTGTAATTTCCTTTTATTCAATTTTGGCGGGAAAATGTGGATTCATTCTAGCTTTGGACCACCGAATCTAACTGGTCTGGCCCCATGATCAATAGTTTCTCATTTTTATAGCATTAATTAATTAATTAATCAATTTTGCATTTAAAAACAAAAAGAAAAATAGGCTATGCTTATTTTCCAAGTATTAAAGGTTTGGTTTTATGGTTTGTATTTGGCATTTTTTGTTTTATTAGGTTTTAGTTGATGGAAATCTATATAATTTTAGTTTCTAATTAGGCTTTTTATTATGAATTACTAAAATTTTCTCTTTCTATCAACTATTCATGATTGTCTCTCCTTGATTTTTTTTTTTTTACTTTTCTCTAATATTCTTATGAGTTTATATATTATACGGTGTCAATTTATAGATTTTATACACAACCACTTAACCAAATGTTGTCACTTTTTTAATAACTAAATTTAAAAATTAAAAATCCTCAAAATAAGTATTTATAATTTTAAAAAGATATATTTTAAAAAATTTTCAACTTCTATCTTTATACATGTATAAAGTGATACTTTTTAATTAAGTGATAGTTTATAAAAATTAATCCACGAGTTTGCAAAGCTACAACTTTTTTTTTTTTTTGGATTTAAGATTATAGCAAAGCTACAATTGATCACATGTGAAATTTAGTGTATGAACTTTCCTTCAAATTTTTTTAAAATAAAATCACATTTTTTCAACAATTGATAAGTCAATATTGATCTTAAACATATAATTTCCTTTATAAAACATAAAAAAAGGAACAAATTTGGACAGTTTAAAGAAGTCTAATCAACTGCTTTTTTTTTCCTATTAATTATTTTAAAATGAACAATTTAATAATAACGAGACCACAAAATCCAAGTAGCGTGCAATCTCAGTTAAGCTGAGATTATGTGGGAGACCATACAAGCTATTTTTGGGTCAACTCATAATGCTACAAAAAATTTGTAGCATTAAGCTAAAACAACCTAAGAAAGAAAGAAAACCGGTCATCGCAATCTGTGGGCAGGGCCCTAACTCGAATTAAGACAGACAGGTATGGACCGTTCGAGGTAACTGGTCTGCTTCTCCCATCATCTGTAGTGTTTTTATGTGGTCACAGTGTGCCTGGTCCGACAATGAAGGTTCTTTTTCATTTTCCTATTCACTTTTTTTTTTCCTTTTTTAAGACTAGGTTGGACAATTGAACATGTCTCATAAATTGGCAAAATCAGACAAAAAAAGATATAAGATTATATAATAAAAAAATATATAAAAAAACATCGAAATCAATGATAAGATCTTTAAATTTGTCTTTATTTATCGTACTTTTTCAGAATTTCACATCTTGCGTTTAGCTTTAAATTTAACAGTAAAAATACGGTCACCTAAGTAAAGTTTAGACACAATAAGTAAAGCATGGGTGGACGAATCTTCCAAAAATTCTAATTAAAGTAACTCTTTTCATGCTTTTTTAGTAATTAAATGCTTATAGCATTATTAATAAGTAATTAAGAGCACAACATTTCCAAATGTAACGTGTGGGGTACTCGAGATTTTTGGACACAAAATAGCGCGTTCATATTAATTGTAAGAAGACAAAGTGTGAGAACTTCTTGGTTTATGTAAGAAAACAAACAAACCGGGTAATTCCCTACAATGACATGTTTGATTGACTTGGAAGTTGAAACATTTGTTGAATCTATACAATCAGTCCAGAGCTAAAGAACCATATGTCTATATGATGTTAATAGGACATCATCATCAATAGATCATGGACAACTCGAATATTGGAAAAAGAAAAGAAAAAACAAAAATAGCTAATTTTATGGAAGGATTAAATCTTTGGGTATTTGTTTTTGATATGTGAGGGTGAATTTCTAAAAAAATTTTTTTTTTTAGAAGTGAGAGTCGCGTTACAAAATAAAAAAATTATTTCCGACAGAATTTATTATTTGTTGGAAATTTATCAAGAAAGGATATTTTCGAGAAATATTTCGTAGGAGAAGTGAAGAGATTAAAATCTTAATAGACTTAATAATGAAATAAGTTTCCGAACTATATTAAAAAAGTCAATTTAGTCCCTATATTTTTATAACATTCAAATAAATTTTTAAAATTTTTATTTTAAGTCAAATAAACTATTTTTCCTAACCATTGACTAATATTTGTTAATCAACTATACAATTAGTAATTTTTTATATCACATCATTTGTTACGTGGCATATGACGTGATGTAAAAAATTACTGATTAAGAATTGAGTTTTTATTTTCTTTTAATCTATTCAAATATCTAAAAATTATTAATTAGGGATATGAAACAAAAAAAAAAAAAAACCTAATTGCTTTTAACTTATTATTATTATTTTTTAACTGATTACTATCTTCTTAATTGAAACCATCTTTTTAACTTTTGTTAGTCAATGATTAGAGAGAGAGAAGTTTATTTAACCTAAAATAAGAGTTCATGATTTATTTAAATGTAGTAAAAAAAATAACTAAATTAACTTTTTTGATATAATTCGAAACTTATTTACGTATTTAATCATTTTATTACAGTAATAATTAGTTAAAGACTTCGAGTGAATAACCTTGTCTTTATGCTTGCACTCAGAACTCTTAACCCTGCCATTATTGTTGGTAATCAAGCTGGTGGGATATCAAGCAAGTTTTGCAAGTGAAAGTGAAAGTTAAGAGTAGACAACACCCAAAACTAAGATTCCCAATTCAAGAATGTGTCCAAGAAATTCATTTTTATATTTGATATATTGTTATTCGTATAAATTTTATATATTATTATTGAATCAAATGTTGTTTTTAATTAATAAATAAAATTTAAAAATTAAATTTTTTTAAAAAATAAATACTCATAAATTTAAATACTATCAATGTATCAAATATAAATTCAAAAGAATTCAATGATAAGTCCGGAGTCGGGGAAACTCTACACTCAACGTGTATTAATTTCAAAGTACGTGCGAATTCATCTCACAACACCGACCGTCAACCACTCTGCCTTGATTAAGCATCTTGGGGGACCAGAGTGAATATTCAATGAAGATGAAGAAAACAGAAAAGAAGTCTATTAATTGCAAAAGCTGCACGGTGCCTAGCTAGGATTGCAAGAACATACCAAAATCATTGAACAATCTCAAAAACAGATTTGGTGGTTTTGCACACCATTGCTTGTACATCAAAACATCGGCTTTCATAGAAATCCAATGAGAGATTAAAAAAATTTACATCAAATTTAATTGGTAGTACGTCAATGCATTTAAATATTTGATTAATTGATTAATATATAATTTTTTATTTAAAAAATAAATTTAAAATTTTTTTAATTATAAAAAAAGAAACTGCTAGTGCTTCAACATTCCTGTCATGATATGTTCATGGAGTTAATTCCATTGCACTTTCTTATCTTTCGGTACCTTGTTATGATAAGCTAGAGCAAAAGCATGGCTGTTTTTCAAGCCTGGGAACGCAAGAGGACAAAAGAAACTTGACCAGGGTCGTGACTTGACTTGAAGGTCCACAACCATGAGAGCCCACAAAGACATTGGGAAGTCTTGCAAATGGAAGTAAAGGGCAGGCATTGGCGAATTAGCTACAAGTAGATCCCAGGCATTCATCTCAGAACACCGACCAGGCACCGTTGCAGCGTGAACGAGTAATAGTACCAGTAGTTTTCATCAATGGAAGAATTGGAGCACCAATTTGAAAAACAAGTGGACTTTAGCTGGAGTTCATCACCTAGAGGGTCATAAATCGTTGTACTGGTGCAGCAGCAGCCATCAGGAATAATTAAAAGGTATTGGTTTTCGTTAAATTTAGTGATGTCAAAGTGCAAAAAGTGCACACCGGGCTACAAGTGGCTCGATGTGCAAGAAAGTTAAAGATCCGACCCCACCCCACCTCCTTGTGTACGGACATTATGCTTTTGTTTTCTTGGAAGTTGCCAGGCAAAGGGCCGACCATATTACCTGTTTAGCAGATTAGGACTTGCTCCTGGATTGGGTTTGGCTTGTAGCAGACTTTGACCCTCTGCAAACACCCACAAAACACGTGGTCACCAAGCACAGTTCTTCTCTGATGAACTCGACTCGTTATGATTTCTTTGTATTGCAATGAAGCTTAAATTTGTGTATGATTGATATGAAGTTGTTTGAAAGGAATTGTTCTAAGCAAAATGTTGAGATACAAGGGAAAAAAGAGCAGCCTTTGTTGATCGTTTGATTATCATATATCATAAAGTCTGCTAAACCCTTGTTTTTTTCCTTTTCTAATTGTTTCTTGGCAGCATCGTGGATCCAGAGCTACGCACGCCCTTGGTTTCTCTGACCACTTCTTCCCTTGATTAAATTATTGCAGTTTAAATCACTTTACAGTGCAGTTTTTAATCTTATTTCTCCTGTGCTTTTTCCACAAAGTAATCAAACCATTTCCCCTGTTTTTATAATGTAAGTTGCTGACCTATTGTATTCATACATGACATGCTCTGATGGAAGCAATCTCGTTGTGTCGACCGAGCAAATCCTAGCACAATTTGTGTTAAAACGCCCCAACATGACAACTTACCAACAACCAGGGGAGGTGGCATTAATTTTATATATACAGCCTTCCATCGACTATCAAGAAATTTGATGAGGTAATGAGTCAGGGATGGATCAGCTATGGGACAAAAAGAAACATGATGATGCTTATGATTAACTAGATTGACTCTAAGATCTGTATAAACTTCCCATGCATGCGTGTGAAAGTAGATTATCAAGAAAAAATTGAAACCATGGGTTTGGGTTTGGGTTTGGGTTTGGAAGCTTAGTTGGCTCACTGTTTCTACCTTGGAGGCTAGGGAAGCTTTGGTTGCTGGTGGAGCTTTAACTCTCATTTGTAGAGTAGTAGTCAAACAAATTTCGGCTAGGTGGCGGTGGCCCGCAGGCCTGATCCCCCCATATCCAGGATGTTTCTTGCCACTCACATAAAAAGCTGAAATTTCCGAATTTGCTATAGCAGTCTCATACACATGTAGGTAAGTTCTGTCATATTGAGAATCTTGGATCTGTTTTCTTGTTTGTTCTTTTGATGTGGCAATGGAGTAAATGATGGGGTTAGAACCTGGAATTCACCAAAGAAGAGATCCCTTCAATACAGGTAAATTGAGGGTATTTATTTATTCTCGCGCACCCAAGAATATTATATGGAAAAGAAAACAAAAAGCAGCCAACCTTCAAGACAAATTCACAACTTTTTCAAACGTTCCTGGTCCCATCTCTCAAAAAGCACACTGGGTAAGGGGAATAGAATCTGAAACTCAAAATTTGCAGCAAATTCTGGGTCTGGAGACCCTGCAAATCAAGTCCCAAAAAAAGAACAAGAACAAGAAGCATATGCAAACATGGGAAATTTATTATCATATTACATTATAGTACAACCAAAAACATAAGGACAAACCCCACAGATACAACAGGGCCTCTTCCATGAACATCACCTCCCTTCAAAAACTGGCAGAAACAACTATGGAAGAGGGCTTAACTGACAAAATAGGAACTAAATGACTTACATGGGTTCTTATCCCCTACAGTTAACTGATAAAAACATGAGTTAATGTAGGGTTACATAAACTTTCTAAAGTTAAAAACCAAGACAGAAGCTGTGATCTGAATAAAAAATGACAGATTTTCACAGCCTAGCTATTTAGAATATATAGATACCGCCTTTTCCGGTTTAGACAAATATGTAGGGAAAGGGCTTCAGAACCACGGAACACATATCACAATTCGGAGAATTGAGACGAAAAACAGAGGATATGAAGGTGATTTTAACCCAAATGGCCTTTTTGCTAAGAGATGTCACCATTTCCTTCAGAGTTATACCCACTTTGCGGTGGGGTTGTGGTTGTAGAGGAGGTGCTCTTCCCATCACTGCCTTCTCCTTTGTTTTTCCCCAGGGACTGCTTCGCCTTTGAGGCTGCAGAAACGACAGTCTTGACCACGCTCTCAAAAATTTGAGCCTTTACTTGACCTCTCCTGGGGGGAAGATTTCTTTCCTTCTTCCTCTGGGGAGTAGTAGATGCAGTCGCCATCGATATCAAAACAGATTAATCTGCAGGGAAAACAGAGAAGCAACAGAGTAAGAAAATAGAACAGGACAGAAAAATGAGGACAAAAAGTGAACAGATCAAGCTTTAATCAAACTTCAAAGAAGAAGAAAAAGAAAATATAGGAGTCATGCAAGAAAAAGAGAGATGCATTTATACTTCTAAATGGAGATACAAGCGAGGATTGTAATTTACGGTCTCTGCTAATACAAACAGGGATCCAGCAGAGTCTTAGCTTTACAACAAAAGAAGAAAAACAAAAAAAAAACACAACAATTTACATATAAAGAAGAAGACCAGGGGAGATGAAGCGGGAGGAATAGGAATGAGGGGAAGGGGAATGGGAAACTTTTGTGAAATGCAAGGGAATTAGTAGGAGTTTGAAGAGGGTGGTGATAGCTCAATTTATAGAGCAAATATTTGATGAAGGGGGCAGCCAACTTGGTGCAAAAATGATATTGCCTTGTCCTTACTTCTATTGCCTACTTGCTGTATGGCCTTGGGCCCTGGGCCTTGATGTTGGTATCCCATGTTACAAGGAAGCTTTGGGTTCAAGGGAGGTGTCCCCAATCAAAAAATTAAATACGTACAGTTGGGGTTTGTGGATTTGTCAAGGGGGATAAGGAATGTATAATTTCTTTGCAAGTTCTCATAGTCAGAACTCAGGATGGTTACACTTCACACCAATCTGAGCGGAATCTCAGAAGAATCTGTTAATAGATTCCCTTTTCCTTCTTTTTCCTGGTTATATACATGATGGAGTATCCTTCTTCTATCTCCCCCGTTTACACTATGTTTTGGTTTACTTTAATGGAACAGGGGAAATTGAGGGCAAGCCATCATCCTGCCATTGTCCTGTAAGAAACCTTTTGTCTTATATTCTTCATAAGGAAAAAAACAGAAAAGGGAATGCCACCTCCATGGTACCATTACCTGTTGGAGATTTTCAAATAGAGACGTACTCAACACTTAAATTAACACCTAAGAGACATTACTTAAACGTGGTTTGACATTTATTATCTATATTGACAGTTGCTTTTATTCTTGTTAGGGGGCGGAGGGGAGGATTTTACTTCCATTACTATGTACATCATTGATTCATTGAATAAAATTTTTCCTTCACAAGCTGAGGGGAAAGTCAAGAGAAAGCATTGTTTCTGGTTTTTCTTATGCATTAAGACAAAAATCACACACAGACAGCAACTTTGGGTATACAAATCAAACCATGCGTGAGGCTTCAAATGTTGCCTGAACTTGTTTTCCTAGCCATGTGAAATTTTAACAAGATGGCAATGGCAGTCAAGTTACCCTGCTTGCACACAATTGTCTCAGCCGCCTTCTCTGCCACATCAGACTCCATTAGATGACAAGTAACAGACTAAAGAAAAAAGCAAAAAGAAATATAAACAAACTAGTGATCTTTTGCTTGCATTATGATATGGAAAAAGTGCAAGGGGAATATAAAAAAACGGCTCTTTTATCTAACTAAAACTTTGAAACATTGCATCCCAATGGTTAAATATAACCAATTAAAAGTGACATTTCTTTGAGATATACAATGATGTCACACTGTTTCTTTTTCCAATATAAATTGTATGTATGACAGAAATTGATGCCACTTGTCATGTTATTTGTCTTCCTTTCTAGGATAAGTTCCAAGTTTTCCACATCCCATTTGCTATCAGCTAATGAATTGCCATAGGGTGACAATCAAAAGAGGGTCAAGAACAAATGGCCTTTCAGGTTCAATTAAATGATGCTTTTAAGGGGGGGAAGTGGTGATGTTATGTATGGGGATTTTTGACTTGAAGGTTGAAGCATGCTTAAGGAGAGAAAAGAAAGTAGCAATATGTTTTGGCAAATCCAGCTAAGTTTACATCATCAGTTTGAATTCAAATCCTTGAACTCACCCAAACCCTATAGTATCAGAAACTGTTTAGACAGAAGAGGTCTGTCATTTTCTCAATGACTCATTCAGGGTAATTAAGTTGAAGCATGCTCAAGCTGGATCAAAACCTTGGTTTTGGCATTGACATCAGAGTTTGATCTTGTATTGGCAATCCTTCTCATCTTGAAAATTGAAGCAATGGAACTCTCTGGTCCGCCCCTAGATCCCTATTTCAAATTGGAAAGGATAATTTCCCATTGCAAAGGACTTGGAATCAAGCTCTTGGCAATTAAATAATTATGCAATTGGTATGTTGAATATTATAGTTACACGTATTAATTTACTTGTGTCTAGTTTGTAAATAGGCAAATATTTATTTTGATGTAACAGGCTTCCTTTTATTTTTTCTTTTCTTTTCTGGACAGTAGGCTGTAGTCTTGTATAAATACGTGTAACTGTTTCTTAACCAAGAAGAGAATTCGGTTATCATTTTTCTTCCCTTTCTAAGATTCTCTTCATTCTTTAATAAAGTCCTTCTTTTCCAGCTTTCTGGTACAAATCGAACATGGTATCAGAGCCAGATCGAAGCTAGATTTGAAGTTCATCACATCGAATACTGCAGATTCTTGGTTAGCTCATCTGTTGTTTTTTCATCTCTTTCATTTTCTCTCACAATTTCTACTTCATCTACCAGTTTCTTCCTTCTTTAATCAAACCCTAGGATGGCAAATTCATCTGTAAGATCACAGATTTCACCTGCAGAAAATCCACTATCACCATATTACATCCATCACTCTGATCTCCATGGGTCATTATTAATAAATCCTAAACTTACTACTGCCAATTACATGTCATGGAGTCGGGCTTTCTTGCTTGCACTCTCAATTCACAAGAAGAGGGGATTTATTGATGGAACAATCAAAGAACCAAATGAGGCAAATCCATTATTTGAAGACTGGTCCAGATGCAACAGTTTGATAGTTACCTGGTTGCTTGAGTAATTGACACCTGAGATTGCATCGAATGTTCTTTACATGGACTCAGCCAAAGAAATCTGGGAGACATTGAAGAATCGATTTTCTCAACCAGACGAAACCAGAATATGTAATCTTCAATTTCAATTGGGAAATATTTTGCAAGGAACAAGGTCAGTGAATGCTTATTTTACGGAATTGAATTCAATTTGGCAAGAGTTAAAGAACTTCAAGCCTTTGCCTCAATGTGATTGTGGGGGTTGCAAAAATAATTGCTATCAAAAGTATGCAGATCAACAGAATAAAGATGCAATATTTCGTTTCTTGAATGGTTTAAATGAATCATTCTCAGGTTTAAGATCACATATTTTGATGTTGAAACCGTTCCCTAGTATTGATCAAGCTTACAGTTTAGTGATCAGGGAAGAGTCACAAAGATCCTTGATTTTACAATCCCCTATTGAAAACTCAACTATGGTTGTTGTTGTAACAGAAGGAAAAAGAAAAAAAATACTAATTTGGTATGTTCACATTGTGGTAAAAAAGAGCATCCAAAAGAGAAATGTTATCGCATTATAGGATTCCCAGAGAACTTTAAATTCACAAAGTCAAAAGGGAATATGAGAAAAGGAAGTTCATTAGTTAATAGTGCTGTTAATGGCTCCGAGCAAGATGAATCTGATGAAGCAGCTACCAATTCAATTTCACAACTGTCCTTGACCAAAGCACAAATTCAAAAGCTTATAACATTGATCTCTGAACAAGATGATACAACAAGAGCTAAGGAAAATCATTCAGACAAGCCTTCTCTTGTAAATTCTGCACTGGCAGGTATAATTTTATCACCTAATCCTTTAGTAAATTCTACTGTACATATGTTGCATACATTGAATCATAACACTTGGATTTTAGACACTGGGGCTACAGATCATATTGCATGTTCCTTACATCATTTCAGTTTTTCTAGACCTGTTCATAATATGTTTGTTGAACTACCAAATAAAGCTAAAGCAGTTGTGACACATTTGGGGTCAATTAAACTTTCTCAAAACTTAATACTAGAAAATGTTCTCCTGGTTCTTTCATTCAGATTCAATTTAGTTTCAGTTAGTAAACTTACCAAAGATAAAACCAAATGCTTATTTTTTGCTGACAATTATTGTCTCATTCAGGATCTTCTTACATGGACAGTGATTGGGCATGCTAGAGTCATTGCTGGACTTTATATCATACAAAGACAGTTGAATGCACAGTTCCATAAGTTGATTTATGTTCATAAAGGTCCTGTTTCTATTCTTTCTAAGTCTAGGATTCTTAATGTTCAGTCTGGTAATACAGAGTTTATAAAATCAGATTTGGTACATGATGATTGTTCAAAGTTTGTTTGTAGTTCTTTGAGTCAAAATTTTGATATGTGGGACTATAGATTAGGTCATGTGTCACCATAGAGAATAAAACAGATTCATAAGTGCTGTTCAAATGTAATTTGTAAAGATGATTTTCAATGCAATGTTTGTCCTTTAGCTAAGCAACACAAATTGCCCTTTCCTTTGCATACTTAGTTTGCCACAAAACCCTTTGAACTAATTCATGCAGATATATGAGGGCCTTATCGTGTACCATCTTTGTCAGGACATCATTATTTTTTAACAATTGTTGATGACTATTCTCGATTTACATGGTTATATTTGTTAAGAGTCAAGTCTGATGTCAGTATCATAATTCCTACATTTTGTCAAATGATAAACACTCAATTTTATACATCAGTCCAAGTTTTAAGAACAGATAATGCACCAGAGTTTGGATTAGTGGAATTTTATTCAAAGACTAGAATTGTGCATCATATGTCTTGTGTGGAAACTCCACAGCAAAATGGCATTGTTGAAAGGAAACATCAACATTTACTGAATATTGCCAGGGCTCTTCTTTTCCAAGCTTCTCTTCCTATGAAATTTTGGGGGGATTTTGTTCTTACAGCCACACACATTATTAATCGTATCCCCTCTCCATTACTTCACAACAAAACTCCTTTTGAAATGTTACATCACAAATCCCCATCATATTCTCATTTTAGGGTCTTTGGTTCTTTGTGTTTTGCCAGTACTCTACAAAGAAACAGAACTAAATTTGATCCCAGAGCTAAACCATGCATCTTCATTGGTTATTCATTTGATGTCAAAGGATACAAGCTATATGATCTAGAAACTCATGAGTGTTTAATTTCCAGGAATGTTATGTTTCATGAGTCTATTTTTCCTTTCAAACATTTAGGTAACAAGGATTCATGTTCCTCTACTTATTTACCTTCACCATATATTTTTGATGATTCAGTTTTTCATTTTACATTTAATCAGTCTGATACTCAACCAACATCTCTTGTTTCACCTTTAAATGTTACTTCACCATCAAACTTTTCTTCAAATTCTTCTCCTACTCCTTCAGATTCTTCATCCCTTGTTGATGTTCAGCCAAATTTTCTTCCATCACAAACAGAAACTTCTTTCATTCCTAGGAAAAGCAATTGCATCAGATCATTACCTAAATACCTAGAGTCTTATCATTGTGATTTACCCTCATTGACATCTAATGTTACAACATATCCTATTAATAATTACTTATCCATTTGTCAACTTTCTCCTACACACAAGGCTTTCACTGCCAGTTTGTCTTCTGCTTCTGAACCTAGTACATATGCACAAGTTGTACATCATGTTCAATGGAGAAATGCTATGCAAGATGAATTGAATGCTTTAGTTGAGAACAAAACTTGGGAAGTGGTTGTTGTTCCTTCTGATTTTCCAGTCATTGGTTGCAAGTGGGTGTACAAGATTAAATTTCTTGCTGATGGCAATATAAACAAATTCAAGGCTAGGTTGGTAGCAAAAGGCTATAACCAACGAGAAGGTTTTGATTATCAAGACACTTTTAGCCCTGTTGCTAAGCAAACAACTGTAAGGGTTTTTCTTGCATTAGTTGCTATTCATAATTGGTCTTTATCCCAATTAGACATAAATAACGCCTTTCTTAACGGTGACCTTGTCGAGGATGTGTATATGGAGCTGCCTCAGGGATTTGTCATTCAGGGGGAGTGTCCACCTGGGACCAAATTTGTTTGTAAACTCCAAAAATCACTATATGGTCTTAAACAAGCATCAAGACAGTGGAATGCCAAATTTACAGAGACTTTAATTCAGTATGGATTTGTGCAATCAAAAGCTGATTATTCTTTGTTTACAAAGAAGTATGATACTGGTGAATTTGTAGCTTTGCTTGTATATGTAGATGATATTTTAGTAGCCAGTTCTGCAGCACAAGTTGAATCTGAAGTGAAACAGTATTTGAAGTCAAATTTCAAGTTGAAGGTTCTTGGTTCACCTAAGTATTTCTTAGGTATTGAGATAGCTAGATCTCCTAAAGGAATTCTGTTGTGTCAGAGAAAGTATGCACTGGATCTTGTTAATGAGCATGGTTTGTTAGGTTCTAAACCAGCTTCAACCCCAATGGAATATAATCATAAGTTAACTGCTGCTAATGAAGATGATTTGTTGACTGATGGTACTGTGTATAGGCAACTCATTGGTAAATTGATATATTTGACCTTCACTAGGCCAGACATTGTATATGGGGTACAAGTTATAGCACAGTTTATGGATAAACCAGGGAATGTACACTTACAGGCTGCTTTCAGAATTCTTAGATACTTGAAAGGTTCTCCTAGTCAAGGAATTTTGATGTTTGCTTCTTCACAAATAAAATTGAGGGCCTATTGTGATAGTGATTGGGCTGGTTGTTTACTTACAAGAAAATCAGTGACTGGTTATGCTATCTTCATTGGTGACTCTTTGGTTAGTTGGAAGTTGAAGAAACAGAATGTTGTAGCTAAAAGCTCTACTGAAGCAAAATATAGATCAATGTCTGTAACGTGTGGTGAAATTATTTGGCTATTGTTCTTGTTGACAGATTTTGGAGTTGTTCATTCAGAAGCAGTGGAACTGTACTGTGACAATCAATCTGCTTTAAGTATATGCAAAAATCCTGTTTTTCATGAAAGAACAAAGCATATAGAAGTTGATTTCCATTTTGTAAGAGAAAAGGTGATTTCAGGAATTATCAAGCCAAGCTATATACAAACTCCACATCAGCTGGCAGACTTGTTTACTAAATCACTCTTACCAGGACAATTTCAATTCCTACTTAGCAAGATGAGTGTTTTGAACATTCACGCTCATAACTCTCATCTTGAGGGGGAGTGTTGAATATTATAGTTACACATGAATTAATTTACTTGTGTCTAGTTTGTAAATAGGCAAATATTTATTCTGATGTAATAGGCTTCCTTTTAATTTTTCTTTTCTTTTCTGGACAGTAGGTTGTAGTCTTGTATAAATACATGTAACTGTTTCTTAACCAAGAAGAGAATTCGGTTATCATTTTTCTTCCCTTTCTAAGATTCTCTTCATTCTTCAATAAAGTCCTTCTTTTCCAGCTTTTTGGTACAAATCGAACATATTTCTTCTTTGGTGAGCTTAGGTTTTAACAGCAGAACCTAACAATATAAGCAAGCTGATGAGTTTGGCTGAAAACTCAGTAGAAACCGCGTAAGCTCTTTCCATGGATGACTCGTTTCCTTTAAAAGGCCAAAATGCGATGGAATTTCAAACACAACTTTAACTAGTCAGCTTCACATAGGTGATAATATAAAGAATTTGACTGGAAAACAAGTCTCCAGAAACAATAATTAATTCGAGTTCTTGAGGATATGGGGACGACAGAATAAAAACAAGGGAGAAACTATCAAATTAAATTTGTAGTAGCAGTAGTAGCAGATTTGGCAGCAATGTTCTTCACCACTACTCTAACGATCTGGACAAAAGCTTTCAAGGTTGTTTGAAAAACATTTTGATTAGCTAACCATAGGCCCTGATTCGATTACTTACCCAACACTTTGCAATAATATTCTTGGGTATTATCTTTGTCGTAACGTGCGGGTCCGGGAACCCGATCGCTAGACGTGAAAATGAAAACTCACTAAAAAATTAAACTAGGAGTCGCCACCAATCTTTTTTTTTACTAGGTGTGATTGGTCACCTATTGACTCGATTCTAATCGATGCAAACTTAAATTAATTTTAAGCCCACCGAAAAGAACCTTAAATCGGTCTACAATTTTCTGGATCTAGGTTCGGGAGTACGGTTACGCCCGGGGAAGGATTAGCACCCCTCGGACGCCCGTTCCATGAACGGTACCATTTTTAGATTATCCTATTGGGCTTTAATTTTTAATTTCACTAGATTTCCTTAATTATTATTTTTATTTTATCTCCTATTTAACCTAAAACGGAATGCAAATGAGTGGCGAGATGAAATGCATGGCGTGAGATAAAAATGCTGGACAAATAACCTTTTATCGAGGATACTTTCCGAATCCGCCCATCATACTGGTGGGACTCGGGATATTCTCTCACCTAGGGAATTATTCGAGAAACTCGCCTTCGCAAATTCGACGAATAATTTCCGTCTTCGGGGTCATCGTATATTTTCTTTTTAAAATAATATTTTGTGCATAATGGTCCTAATTCGGGCAAAAGCCTTTTATTAAAGGTAGTTCTCGAGCCCTCCCATCATACTGGTGGGACCCGAGGACATCTTTTCACCTAAGGAACTTTTCGAGAAATACCCGTCTTCGCAGGATCCCCGAAAGATCCCATCATCGGGGCTTAAACTCGAAAAAAAATATTAATATGCAATGATATGTATGATGCGATATGTATATGCTATGCTAATACAATTATTTTTTTTTTATTATCATTAATATTTTTTTATTTTCTTATATATTTTATTATCATATTTCCTATTCTTATTTCTTATTATTACTATTTTTTTATCTTTATTTTTACATTTTTTTGTTCTAAGTTCTTATGTTTTCCATTTATACTTAGACAAATTGCTTATAACTATATTATTTTAGTAAGCAAAAATTATATATTTTTATTATACTATTTTTTTATTTTTATATATATTTTTTTATATTTTTATTATTTACATATTTTCATAAGCAATCTTTTATTCAAACCTAATGCCTAAGATCTTACTTCATATGTATACTATTATTATTTTATTTTTTTATCTTTATCTTTACATTTTTTATAGTTTATGCCACTTAATACTCAATACTTAATTTTAGATTAGTTATTTTTATTATTTATTTATTTATTTATTTATTTATTTATTTATTTAATGTCATGTATACTATATTTTCGTAAATTAATTATTTATCATATGTTTGAATTGTTATTACTTTATTATTATTTATTACTTATTATTTATTTTTATCAAGTAATTTTATCAAGTAATTTTTTTGTATAATCAAGCTCTTTATTTACTAAGGATTTCGAAATCTTGAAATCGAGGCCCTCCCATCATACTGGTGGAGCCTTGATTCGGATCCCGAGCCTAGGGAACATAACTCGGGATTGCGACTTCTCGCATCTCGATCGATTATCCCATCATCGGCCAATTATTTTTATTAATTATAGATGTATATATTTTTTAAAAGGGTTAACTTTCTAATATTGATTCTCATACCTATTTTATTATTTTAATGCTTAATCTAATAATTTTTAATTTAATCTTTTAGCCTACCATTTGTTTCATTCGTTTATATTATTATTTTATTATCATTGTTTTTGCTATTTACCTATTTTTTATATATTTTCTATTTTACTGATTTTGATTTTTTTTTTTACTTATTATTATTATTTTTAATTTATATTACCATGTTATTATACTATGTCCCCATTATTTTACTAACAAAAGACTACATTAAGGAAATCATCATAACCATCACAAACAAAAGCCCAAGATTTAAAACTTACCCAAGATTCAAGCCCAACTTAGCCCAGTATGCATCAGTCTGGCAGAAAGCCCGTGAGCGTGCCCCAAGTATTCAGCCTTCCTGAGCCAAAACGCGGTCGTTTTGAATGCCCTTGAGCTGCCCAATCGTATTCCCCAAAACGACACCGTTTTACTTTAAACTCTAACTATAAAACCCTTTTTTCTTTCTTTTCTCCCCATTTCTTCCCTTCACTTTCTCTCTCTACCCACAAACTCTCTAACTTCTCTCTACACTCTTCCTCCGCTGGATTTCTCCCCCTCCGACCGGCGAACTCCCCTTGGCCGCCGATCTGTCGAAGGACCCACGTCGACGGACTCCTCCTGCCGGCGCGAACCTCTTTGGCGTCGATCGGGTGCTGCTACTCCCTTCCCTGTGTTGGATACGGTGGAGCGGCGATCGGGCTTCCTTGACCGTCGATCTGTTGGAGGACCCACGCCGTCGGACACTTCCTGCCGGCGCAAACCCCTTTGGCACCGATGCTCCTGCTTCTCACGCCGGCGAACCTTCCTTGGCTGCCGATCTGTCGGAAGACCCACGTCAATGGACTCCTCCTGCCGGCGCGAACCCCCTTGGCGTCGATCGGGTGGTGCTGCCCTCTTTCCTGTACCGTGTACGGTGGAGCGACTGTCAAGCTTCCTCTCTCTCCTACCGTCGGTTGACTTTTGGCCAGCCTCTCAACTACCGTCGATCGGCCTCTCAACTACCGTCGGTCGGCTTCTCCCCATTGCACATTTTCGTATTTTTTGAAAAGAAAAAAAGAAATTTCTTGGGTTGTTCTGGCTGCTAGGCAAACTTAGGGTGTCTTTTTTTTATTGTGGTTGCTCTCCATTGCTTAGAAAGCTGGTAGTTTTTTGTTGCAGGTTCTTCCCCCGAAATGCTACAGTGCCCCCTCTCCTTTATACCCGATTCTCGGGTTCTGGAGGGGGCACGCCCCATTGCCTTGTCCTTGGGCACCCAGGGGCAAGTTCCACTATCCTGCCAGACGCGAAAAATTCGCGTCTGGCAGGTGAGAGAGGTGCCTGGCAGGGTGCGTCCGCACCCTGCCAGTCGTACCTCTCTCCTTTTTTTTTTATTTTTCATTTTTTATATATATATATTTTTTAATATTTCTTGTTTATAATTTAGTGTCTACAGCTGCCCCTCTTTGAGCATTTCGAAAATTCGAAATAGTGCAAAGACGTAGACACTGTATTTGACTAAACTCTTTAATTCTCTTACCAAATTTTTATTATATATATATATATAGTTTAAATAAATTCCTCAAAACTGAGGCCACAAGACTTTTAAAACGAACTCCTCAAAAATGAGGCAACGAGACTTTAAAAACGAACTCCTCAAAAATGAGGCAACGAGACTTTAAGAATGAACTCCTCAAAACTGAGGCAATGAAAATTTTTAAAAGTGAGCTCCTCAAAGCTGAGGCAACGAAACTTTAAAAATGAACTCCCCAAAACTGAGGCGACGAGACTTTAAAAATGAACTCCTCAAAAATGAGGCAACGAAACTTTTATATGAACTCCTCAAAACTGAAGCAATGAAACTTTTTTCATTTTTTTCGAAATGGTGAAAAAAATAACCAATTCCTCATCTGAAATTCCTATGATTTTTAGAGATAAATTTCCCTCTTTTTCAATTGTTTTAAAATTTTGAACATGTCAATTCATCTTCATTAGTTTCCCGTTTTTGGTGTTTTTAGAGCCTTTTCTTTGATCAATGGGGGATGAATCGATCACATTTCTGATCTCTCGTCTTCCTCGATTCATTGCTCATAACTGTTTTCTTCTTTTATCGTACGCATGGTCCAATCACTCTTCACATTTTTACTGTGCTCCATTCTATTGCTAATCCCATTCCTTTCTTTCCCTTCTTAGATTCCATTTCATTCCCTGTCAATTACAATCCTTTTTCAAAATATTGCAAACATTTCTTACTTTATCATGCTCTTTATTAAGTATCATTCCAATTTTATGACAAATGCAATGCAATGTACTCATATCTCCTCTTTTGGCAGAATGGAAATGAGGGCATTGTTGGGAGCAAAAGGCTACTTTTCATTAGAAAAAAGTGAAGTTTCTACAATCAAGTATAATGACAAGGAACAGGGGAAAATTGATTGATACAAAGGGGATACAGTCCTTTCATAATGACTGTTTCGATAGATATTAACAGTAGTCTCAAAATTTTATCCCGAAATAGGCACATTTGTCAGCTCCCTTGTCTTTTGTATGAACATCTCGAATCATGATCTTCACCCTTTCTGTGTTAAGCTTTTGTAGTACTTGGACCTCTTTTCGTGTCTAGACCGCCCTTTCGGGTTTTCGCCCTAAACACATCTCCCAGATTCAAACCGCCTTTTCAGGTTTTCAACTTGAAAATTTTCTTTTTCTTCTTTCTTCTTCTTTTTTTTTGTCTTTTTTTTTTTATGCAAAATATTTCTTGACAGCATCGGCATTTACCGGGTTGGAAAACTCCCTTCCGTCCATCTCCGCCAAAATTAGTGCTCCTCCTGAAAAAGCTTTCTTCACCACGAATGGTCCTTCCCAATTTGGTGTCCATTTCCCGCGAAGATCATGCTGGTTCGGGAGAATTCTTTTTAATACTAATTCTCTTTCTCGGAACTGTCGAGAGTGTGCCTTCTTGTCATATGCCCTCATCATTCTCTTTTGATATAACTGCCCATGGCAAAGTGCTGTCAACCTTTTTTCTTCTATGAGATTCAATTGCTCATACCGAGCATTAACCCATTCGGCTTCTTCCAACTGTACTTCTTTAAGGACCCGAAGGGAAGGAATTTCCACTTCAATTGGCAAAACTGCTTCCATCCCATATACCAAAGAGAACGGTGTAACTCCCGTGGAAGTTCGGACTGTTGTGCGATAAGCATGCAAAGCAAAGGTAACTTCTCATGCCAATCTTTGTATATATCTGTCATCTTTTCAATTATCCTTTTGATGTTCTTGTTGGCTGCTTCCACTGCTCCATTCATCTTTGGGCGATAAGGTGTTGAATTGTGATGCTTGATCTTGAACTTAGCACAAACCTCTTTCATCATCGAACCATTGAGGTTACTAGCATTATCCGTGATGATCCTTTCCGGGAGACCATAGCGACATATTATTTCCTTTTGGATGAACTTACATACAACTTTCTGGATCACATTGGCATAAGATGCTGCTTCTACCCACTTAGTGAAGTAGTCAATTGCCACCAGAATAAATCGATGCCCATTTGATGCCTTCGGGGTTATCAACCCAATCACATCCATGCCCCACATTGAGAATGGCCATGGTGATGTCAATACATGTAGTGAATTAGCAGGGGTGTGGATTCTGTCCGCATATATCTGACACTTATGACACTTTCGAGCGAAGTCTATACAATCCTTTTCCAACGTGAGCCAGTAATACCCTGCCCTCATGACCTGTCTCGCCAACTTATGTCCACTTGCATGTGCTCCACAAACTCCTTCGTGAACTTCTTCGACTATTCTCCGAGCTTTGGTTGAATCCACGCATCTCAAAAGTGTTTGATCCCTACTTCTCTTGTATAAGATGTCCCCATCCAAGAAGAAATTCATTGCCAACCTTCTAATGGTTTTCTTATCATTTTCTGAGCTTTGATCCGGGTACTGCTGAAATTTGAGATAGTGCACAATATCATGGTACCACGGTTTCCCGTCTATTTCTTCTTCTACACTAGAGCAGTGCGCGGGACACTCTCGAAGATTAATCATGATGGGTTGGATCTTGACATTGGTACCAACTTTGAACATTGCCGCCAGCGTGGCTAATGCATCGGCCATTTGGTTCTCCTCTCGGGGCAAATGATTGAAGCAAATTTTATCAAAATTTTCAATCAGCTTTGATACATACTTGTGATACCGAACTAACTTTGAGTCACGTGTCTCCCATTCTCCTCGCAACTGATAAATAACCAAAGCAGAGTCCCCATACACTTTCAAAGTGTGAATTTTCCTCTCGATTGCTGCTTGAATGCCCATGACACAAGCTTCATATTCAGCTACATTATTGGTGCAATAGAAGTTGAGTTTAGCTATAACGGGATAATGATCTCCTTCTGGTGATACTAACACGACCCCTATGCCATGCCCCAAGGCATTCGAAGCTCCGTCGAAAAACATCTTCCAATTCTCTTTCTCTGATTCCTCCCCACTTGTTTGACATATTGACATCAAGTCCTCATCTGGAAACTCAAACTCCATTGGTTCATAATCCTCTTCCACCCTTTCTGCAAGAAAATCTGCGATTGCACTTCCTTTGATAGCTTTCTGGGACACATATACAATATCATATTCAGACAATAACACTTGCCATCTTGCCACTCTACCTGATAAGGAAGGTTTCTCGAAAATATATTTAATCGGGTCCAACTTTGCAATGAGCCAAGTGGTATGATATAGCATGTACTGCCTGAGTCGATGCGCCGTCCATACTAAAGCACAACACATCTTTTCCAACGAGGAGTACTTGGACTCGTATTCAGTGAACTTCTTGCTCAAGTAGTAAACTGCCCTTTCTCTCTTACCAGTTTCATCATGTTGTCCTAACACACATCCCATGGATCCTTCATTTACCGTTAAGTATAAGAGGAGGGGTCTCCCGACCACAGGTGGTGCCAATACTGGCGGACTCAACAAATATTCTTTAACTTTGTTAAAAGCAACTTGGCACTCCTCATTCCACGCCCCCGGATTTTGTTTGCGAAGGAGTTTGAAGATCGGGTCACATTTGAGTGTGAGTTGTGATATGAACCGGGCTATATAATTTAATCTCCCCAAAAATCCTCTAACTTCTTTTTGCGTCTTGGGAGGGGGCAAATCACGGATTGCTTGAACCTTATCTGGGTCAACTTCTATTCCTCTTTCACTGACGATGAAACCCAGTAGCTTTCCTGAAATGACTCCAAAAGTGCATTTTGCCGGATTTAATCTGAGCTGAAATTTTCGTAACCTCTTAAATAATCTTTCAAGATTAGTCGCATGGTCCTCTGTTTTGCGAGCTTTTACAATCATATCATCCACATACACCTCAACCTCTTTGTGCATCATATCATGGAAGAGAGTCACCATAGCTCGCTGATAAGTTGCCCCGGCATTCTTCAAACCAAATGGCATTACCTTATAACAAAAGGTCCCCCACATAGTTATGAAGGTAGTTTTCTCTCTATCCTCTTGTGCCATCTTAATTTGGTTATACCCTGAAAAGCCATCCATAAAGGAAAACATGGAGTGGCGGGCAGTATTGTCAACAAGGGTGTCAATGTGGGGAAGAGGAAAATTATCTTTTGGGCTAGCTCTATTCAAGTCTCGATAATCCACACACATTCTCACCTTCCCGTCTTTCTTAAGAACTGGGACAATATTTGCAACCCATTCAGGGTACTTAGCTACTTCCAAGAATCCTGCATCGAACTGCTTTTTCACTTCTTCTTTAATTTTCAACAACATTTCAGGTTTCATTCTTCTCAACTTTTGCTTAATCGGTTTGCATTCAGGTTTCAAAGGCAGTTTATGGGCTACAATGTCTGTGTTGAGTCCTGGCATATCTTGATAAGACCATGCGAACACATCTACATATTCATGAAGTAGCTTTATTAGTTTTTCTTTTTCCATTGACACCAACGTCACACCAATTCTAACTTCTTTCTTATTTTCTTCATCTCCCAAATTAATTGTTTCAAGTGTCTCTTGATGTGGGACAATTTGTCTCCCCTCCTGTTCTACTAGTCTTAACAAGTCCGGAGTTAAATCATAATCCTCCACGTTTTCTGTATTGTCAAGTTCACTGACACTTGTACCTTTTTCAAAATCAACTTCAAAACCACTGTCATTATCATCTTCGCATTCATTATTTGGAATCCTGAAAGGTAAAGGAAATTGAAATATGTAGAGCTATTGTATAGGTAAATAAAGGGATGAAATGACACTAATGAAAATGATTAATTATGAGAAGAGATATGAGAAATGCACTACGCATGTCAATTTATTAAAATGATAAATGATAAAAAGCCCGATACATAAAATTCCAATGCTTTTGGGCATAAGCATGGATGTTTAGTTTGCATTACTTTGAAATTGAATCACAAGTGACTGGTAAACTCATGGTGGTCCAGTTGCTCAGCTTTAGATTCGGTGGCCCAAGGTATGTAGTAGGAATCTCATCCACATTTCCTGGCTGTTCTTCACCTTCTTCCGTTGCACATATTGATAAATCAGAAAAGGTCCCTCCTAAAGCTGACACTGATTCTCGGTTCCCAACGGTGAGTGATTCAGGAAAGATGCAACCTCCAGATCGGAATGTCTTGTAAAGATGAGGATATGTCATTCCTCGAATTTCCAACTCATGCCCCTTAAAGCGAGCCAGCCTTTCCTTTCTTCTTTCGGCTATCATTTTTTCTATTTCCTTCTTAGTTGGCTTGTACCCCAGGCCAAACCTTTCTTCATTTTTGGTAGTACGTATGGGACTTCTAATGCCTTGTAGTTCTTTTCCCAATCCTGCCCCTGCTCGGTATCCTTTTCCTAATATCTGACTGACAACCATCTTGGTGGTTTTGGAAAGCCTCGGAATAGGCGGTGTGGTTCCTTCTCCCACATACGTGGTGTTAACGAACTCGAAGGATCGAAAGGAACATTCAGGCACTTCTTCCGTCGCTTCCACGTAAGGCGTATCTGCTGGCTTGCTTATGAGTAAGTCCTCTTCCCCGTTAACACAGACAATCTTCCCTTCCACTATGAACTTGACCTTCTGATGAAGAGATGAAGGTATGGCCCCAGCCATGTGTATCCAAGGTCTTCCCAACAAATAATTGTATGAAGGAGCAATATCCATAACCTGAAATTCAATGGTAAAGGTACATGGACCAATTTCTACTGGTATCTCAATGTCCCCTACTACTTCTCTCCTTGTTCCATCGAAAGCTCTTACGATCATCTGACTCTTTCGCATGTAGGACATGTTGATGGGTAAACGGGCCAAGGTCCTCATGGGCATCACATTTAAGGACGATCCGTTGTCAAGCAGTACCTTTGCGACGGTACAACCTTTACACTTGGTAGTGATGTGCAAGGCTTTGTAATTTCCTCTACCTCCAGAAGGGATTTCTTCATCGCTAAAGGATATTATGTTACCCACCGAAATGTTCCCAACAATGTAGTCCAAATTTTCAACTGAGATATCATGATCCACATATGCTTGGTTCAGAATCTTCATCAGAGAGTTCCTATGTGGTTCTGAGCTGAGGAGCAAAGATAGTAGTGAAATACGAGTGGGCATCCGGTTCAATTGCTCAACTACATTGTACTCACTATGTTTGATGAACTTGAGGAACTCGACAGCTTCTTTTTCTGTCACCGATCTTTTTGAGCCATCTGTCGATTCCGGAGGTTGTACCTTTTCTTCTCTAGGACTTTGCTCTTTTTCCTCTCCCTTCTCATTCTTGAGATTCTCGAATGCTTTCGGTGAATAACAGCGTCCGCTGCGGGTAATCCCTCCAACACCAGTTATATTGGCAGCATCATCTTGAGATTCAGCTATCCATTTCTTCGCTTCTGACATTTGTACATTGCAGTTGTAGTTCCATGGGACAGCTTTGTTGTCTTTGTAAGGGAAGGGTTTAGGGACTTCGATGATCATCTTGGCACGGTTTTTGTCCTCCACAAATTCTCCTTTTGGTTCGTAGAAAATGGTCAAAGGTTTTATCTTCATTGGGTGAGTGGACTCCTTGGATATCATGTTTACTACTGATTCTGAAGCTTCCGTATAAAACTCGATCTTTGATTCGTCCATCATTCTTTGCACTTCCTTCCGAAAAGAACTACAATCCTGGATTGAATGCCCCACACCTCCTTTGTGGTACAAGCAACATAGTCTTTGGATATCTCGTGAATCATTCACATTGGGACATTCAGGCCACACCTCGAGCATATCGGCTTTTACCAAGGCTTCAAATACTTTCTCCATGGAGGTTTCCACTTCCCGAATGTTCCTTTTGACATACACCTCCTTTTCTATCGCATTTACTCCCGCCCCAGCATGATTTGGCAGTGGGTTGTTGTTAACATTCTGTTCTGTCTTTTTTTCAAAGTTCAGGATTCCTGCCTTGATCAACCCTTGCACCTTATGCTTGAATGCCGTGCAATTCTCAATCGAGTGACCTTTGATTCCATAATGATAATCACAATGGGCGGAAGTGTCATACCATCTCGGGAACGGAGGTTTTAATGGCTCTATGTATAAGAGTGCTACTAGATGGTTTGCAACTAACTGAGTGAAGAGTTCAGCATAAGGGATTGGGATTGGGTCAAACTGCACTTTCTCTTGCTTGTTTCGCCATCCTCTTGATTCACCGGTAGTATGGTTGTTTGAAGGTGTTGTTTGTTGTGTGGTTGAAGCTGTAACAGGTGTGGAAGCAGGTGGGTAAGGTGTTCGTTGGATGGGATTATATGGGTACGGGTTAGGGAAGGCATTTGGCATAGGCGGGTATGGGTATGGGCTTTGTGAAGTGTTGTGCCCAGCTGGGTAATAGGGGTATGGTAGGTATGGCTGGTAAGGGTTGTATGTTCCTCCTTGGTGTTGTCCTGAAGTAATGGCTTGGGCTTCTCCTTCTTTCCTCTTGAAAGTTCCCCCTTTCCTTGTGTTTGCCATATCACCTCCTTCTATCTTCCCTTGCTTAATGGCAGTTTCTATCATTTCTCCCGAAATCACCATATCAGCAAAGTTCTTTGTGGCACTACCAACCAATCGTTCATAGTAAGGGGCTCGCAAGGTGTTGACAAACATTACAGTGGTTTCTTTCTCAGTCAATGGTGGCTGAACTTGAGAGGCCACATTCCTCCATCTTTGAGCGTATTCTTTGAAGCTTTCAGTGGTTTTCTTCTCCATGTTTTGTAAAGAAAGGCGATCCGGAGCCTTATCTGTAACGTGCTTATATTGAGCTACAAACGCCCGAGCAAGGTCTTTCCACGTGTGGATTCGATTGCGGTCCAGTTGGACGTACCATTTTGCTGCAGCACCAGTAAGGCTATCTTGGAAGCAATGTATCAAGAGTTTGTCATCATGAGCATATGCGGCCATCCTTCTACAATACATGGTGATATGTGTGACTGGGCACTTGGTTCCATCATACTTCTCAAAGTCTGAAACTTTGAACTTTGGGGGTATAACCACATCTGGAACCAGACAAAGCTCAATTGCATCCATAGAACAATACATTCCCATTCCTTCTACCATGCGCAGTCTTTCCTCAAAAAGGTCAAATTTTTGATGAGTATCGGGATTATCTTTCGATTCAACGGATCCACATTTGAGCTTCTCTTGTTCCTTTGGATCATCCAAATCAGGTACAGAGATGGGATCTGAAGGACTTGCCCCTCCAATTGGCCTTTGTTGAGCATAAGTCGGTGGTGGTCCTATTGGCATCCCAAAAAATGGATATTGACCCATGGATGGCATGGGAATAGAAGCATTCCTTGCAGGTGGAGGTGTAAATCCTGGTGGATACACGGGGTCTGTATTGGTTTCTGTCTGTTGAACGGCTTCTGGTGTACCAGAACTCCCTGCCACTTTCTTTCCTTTATCTGTAGATATTAACTCCAAAATTTTTGATAACTGACCCATGATTTCTTCTTGCTTCTTCTCAATCTTATCCATCCTCTCTGAATGCTCGTCCCCCATGATCTTAGAACGGGCTCTTGTATTGTATCTGTGGAGAATTTGTTTTTCTGGAATTTTGTTCTATTAGTTCAAGGAATAAGTTAGAATTTTATATTGAGTGCATTATTATTTATTATTTTTATCTGAATCATGTATTATGATGCAAATGAAATGTATTTGAATAGGAAAAATATTGGTCATCTAACATTTACCATAAGAAAATCCGCATCCATAAAACTTAAATATCCAATTACATCATTGTCTAAAACCATACATAACTATCAAAAAGAAAAACCGACTTTGTCATATTGGTCCCTAACCATCTTAAGGTGACTGATCAACCGCTCACTCAATTCATCCTTGGGAAGGATCTCTCGCCTGAGTTCTTCAGTCTTATCTGCCATTACTCGAGCTCTAAATGCCACTTCTCTCATCTGTCTCAGTATCCATTGCATTTCAGCTTCTTTCCTTTGAAGGCTTTGTGCGCATGAATTGTTTCTTTCCCTCATTTGGAAATATTCTTGCCTTACTGCTTCATACTGTGCCTTATAGCCCTCCATGGCAGTTTCCAACATGTCGCAGTCATTTTTCAACTCTTGGATGGTTTGTTCTTTCCTTTGTACCTCGTGCTGCAAAGCGTTGTTGGCACTTTGGAGTTCTTGTATTCGGGCTAACAGAGAAGAATTTGCCACGCTCACTTCCTCAAACTTGCTTTGCCACTCATCCCGCTCTTTCAAAGCCACCCGTACCTTTCTTGCAGTTTCTTTCTTCACTTCTTCTAGCTCATCCTCATGTCTACGCTTCATATTTATCATCTCCTTTTCAAGTCTTTTCCTCGTTAACTCACTCTCCAACAGGACGTCTTGAGGTTCTGGGTTTATGGGATGTTTGGATGGGTTCTTCGGGGGATGTATGACATTTTTCACCCTTTGGTCATGCCAAGTATGATATCCTGTGGTGACTTCATCAGTAACCCTTCCCTGATCTACTCGGCAAGTTTTCTTCCAGTCTTGAGCAATTTCCTCAATTCTCTTTAGTGTCTCTGGCTCTCCATATGTAAACTCTAACTGGTCGAGCTGGTGAGTCATGGGCACGAATTGCTCAGATCCGAACTGTCTCCGCACCATTATTGGGGCATAGCTGACGGCTCCCCAAGGTCCCATCAGTGGTACCCACGGCTTGTCCCCACATTTATACATTACTTGCATTCGTGGCATCCATGGAGCTCTCCAAGTCACTTCAATGCTCATTAACCTCCGGAGCCTTGCGACCCACTCTTCTTTCCTTTTGTAGTCGGGCCATTCACTTTCGCAGAACTCAAGGATAGGACAACTCGCAGACAGATAAAGCTTTCGAAATTTGCTCTCTTTGCATTCGAAATGGCTTTTGATCCATATGGTCAGGAGTTGAGCACATCCGATGAATCGTCCCTCACCTTTGCGTCGACAGAAATTCAAGGATCTGAAAGTTTCAGCTAAGATGGATGGGGCCGGGTTGATGCTCCTTGTCACCTGATCAAAGAAGTCTATGACTGACACCTCCACATGACCTAGAACCTTCGGGAAGACCACTAAGCCGTAAATTGCCATCGCAAAAGCCAAGAGACCTTGTTCATCCTCCATGTGTTTTTTAATATATCCGTTCAAGAAACTCCACGGAAGGCATTCTGTGTCTCCTTTCTTCTTCAAATGCTGATCCACTTCTACCGTAGTCATTCCTAACAACTTGGCCAACTTTCGTCGGTGTCCCGTCTTCTGGGCCCTCCAATAGATCTTGTCAGGCTGCATATGGTCTATCCGGAGCAGAGAGGAGTACTCTTCTATAGTAGGGGTCATGTCCACCTTGTTAAAGACAAAACAACGATATGAGGGATCCCAAAACTGGACAATGGCTCGGAGCATCTGATCATCGACCGGTACATATAGGAGCCAAGCAATGTGTCCATACTTGTTCTGAAAATTGTCTCGGTGAGCACGTCTCCATTGTTCCCAAATTCCTACCATCTCTGTAAAGTCATTCTGCTGAAGGTCCAAGTGAACTTTCTCGGGTAAAATTGAGATATGTCCCTGGGTCAAACAGTCTCTTTTTTCTTGTTGAATCTGCCTCATCTGTAACTCTATCTCATAGTCATTTCTGTATATGTTGAGCGGGCCTGCTGATGACAATGCCATGGATATAACTGGGATCTCTTAGGTTGAATGTTGTGTAGCCAATATTTCTCCTATATGCAATTACGATGTATGCAAATGAACATGTAACATGCGCATGACAAGCAAAATAAACTTAAGTTAGTATGGTAAAAAGAAATAATGGAATGTTAAAAATAATGAGAGAATAACAAACAATATCATGGGTATTATTGTCTACTCCACGATACTTTATTATCTCGGGGCATAATTTAGAATAGAGGGAGTGGAAGAAATTCCTTCATGTGTACCTACTTATAAGGTATATTCTCGCGGGTATGGCCCTTTCTAAGGTTACGCTGCTCTCGGTACTCTATATGCTGAGCGGGGTTTATGAACAGAGCTAAGGTTCCCAAATCGTTCCTCACTGTCGTCCACGCGGACTAGTAAGGCACCCCGGTCCTCACCCATTACAGGCTTCAAACGGACTAGGTTCGATTTGAGTGGGAGTCTTCACTAGCCCGTGCGAAGGTTATCACCTCACGAGAGCGTAGCTACTAAACTCCCTCCTAAAAAGGACATAACCCGGGTGGAGGGTTTATGCATGAATGTAAAATGTGCTGTGTGTGTGAAGGAAATCATGAGTTCAAAGTAACAATCTCACACCCCTTTACCCTAAATCCCCACAAGTATTAGAAACAATAAAGTAATAAATGCGAAATAAACTAATGTACCAAACAAAATATGCAGTACAAATCATTAATATTAAGGAAACAGTGGATTATTTAAAGCCTTGGATAACCTATTATTATTTTTTTTAATGGCTCGACTCTCGGCAAGTCCCCAGTGGAGTCGCCAGCTGTCGTAACGTGCGGGTCCGGGAACCCGATTGCTAGACGTGAAAATGAAAACTCACTAAAAAATTAAACTAGGAGTCGCCACCAATCTTTTTTTTTACTAGGTGTGATTGGCCACCTATTGACTCGATTCTAATCGATGCAAACTTAAATTAATTTTAAGCCCACCGAAAAGAACCTTAAACCGGTCTACAATTTTCTGGATCTAGGTTCGGGAGTACGGTTACGCCCGGGGAAGGATTAGCACCCCTCGGACGCCCGTTCCATGAACGGTACCATTTTTAGATTATCCTATTGGGCTTTAATTTTTAATTTCACTAGATTTTCTTAATTATTATTTTTATTTTATCTCCTATTTAACCTAAAACGGAATGCAAATGAGTGGCGAGATGAAATGCATGGCGTGAGATAAAAATGCTGGACAAATAACCTTTTATCGAGGATACTTTCCGAATCCGCCCATCATACTGGTGGGACTCGGGATATTCTCTCACCTAGGGAATTATTCGAGAAACTCGCCTTCGCAAATTCGACGAATAATTCCCGTCTTCGGGGTCATCGTACATTTTCTTTTTAAAATAATATTTTGTGCATAATGGTCCTAATTCGGGCAAAAGCCTTTTATTAAAGGTGGTTCTCGAGCCCTCCCATCATACTGGTGGGACCCGAGGACATCTTTTCACCTAAGGAACTTTTCGAGAAATACCCGCCTTCGCAGGATCCCCGAAAGATCCCATCATCGGGGCTTAAACTCGAAAAAAAATATTAATATGCAATGATATGTATGATGCGATATGTATATGCTATGCTAATACAATTATTTTTTTTTATTATCATTAATATTTTTTTATTTTCTTATATATTTTATTATCATATTTCCTATTCTTATTTCTTATTATTACTATTTTTTTTATCTTTATTTTTACATTTTTTTGTTCTAAGTTCTTATGTTTTCCATTTATACTTAGACAAATTGCTTATAACTATATTATTTTAGTAAGCAAAAATTATATATTTTTATTATACTATTTTTTATTTTTATATATATTTTTTTATATTTTTATTATTTACATATTTTCATAAGCAATCTTTTATTCAAACCTAATGCCTAAGATCTTACTTCATATGTATACTATTATTATTTTATTTTTTTATCTTTATCTTCACATTTTTTATAGTTTATGCCACTTAATACTCAATACTTAATTTTAGATTAGTTATTTTTATTATTTATTTATTTATTTATTTATTTATTTATTTATTTATTTATTTATTTATTTATTTATTTAATGTCATGTATACTATATTTTCATAAATTAATTATTTATCATATGTTTGAATTGTTATTACTTTATTATTATTTATTACTTATTATTTATTTTTATCAAGTAATTTTATCAAGTAATTTTTTTGTATAATCAAGCTCTTTATTTACTAAGGATTTCGGAATCTTGAAATCGAGGCCCTCCCATCATACTGGTGGAGCCTTGATTCGGATCCCGAGCCTAGGGAACATAAACTCGGGATTGCGACTTCTCGCATCTCGATCGATTATCCCATCATCGGCCAATTATTTTTATTAATTATATATATGTATATATTTTTTAAAAGGGTTAACTTTCTAATATTGATTCTCATACCTATTTTATTATTTTAATGCTTAATCTAATAATTTTTAATTTAATCTTTTAGCCTACCATTTGTTTCATTCGTTTATATTATTATTTTATTATCATTGTTTTTGCTATTTACCTATTTTTTATATATTTTCTATTTTACTGATTTTGATTTTTTTTTTACTTATTATTATTATTTTTAATTTATATTACCATGTTATTATACTATGTCCCCATTATTTTACTAACAAAAGACTACATTAAGGAAATCATCATAACCATCACAAACAAAAGCCCAAGATTTAAAACTTACCCAAGATTCAAGCCCAACTTAGCCCAGTATGCATCAGTCTGGCAGAAAGCCCGTGAGCGTGCCCCAAGTATTCAGCCTTCCTGAGCCAAAACGCGGTCGTTTTGAATGCCCTTGAGCTGCCCAATCGTATTCCCCAAAACGACACCGTTTTACTTTAAACTCTAACTATAAAACCCTTTTTTCTTTCTTTTCTCCCCATTTCTTCCCTTCACTTTCTCTCTCTACCCGCAAACTCTCTAACTTCTCTCTACACTCTTCCTCCGCTGGATTTCTCCCCCTCCGACCGGCGAACTCCCCTTGGCCGCCGATCTGTCGAAGGACCCACGTCGACGGACTCCTCCTGCCGGCGCGAACCTCTTTGGCGTCGATCGGGTGCTGCTACTCCCTTCCCTGTGTTGGATACGGTGGAGCGGCGGTCGGGCTTCCTTGACCGTCGATCTGTTGGAGGACCCACGCCGACGGACACTTCCTGCCGGCGCAAACCCCTTTGGCACCGATGCTCCTGCTTCTCACGCCGGCGAACCTTCCTTGGCTGCCGATCTGTCGGAAGACCCACGTCGATGGACTCCTCCTGCCGGCGCGAACCCCCTTGGCGTCGATCGGGTGGTGCTGCCCTCTTTCCTGTACCGTGTACGGTGGAGCGACGGTCAAGCTTCCTCTCTCTCCTACCGTCGGTCGGCCTCTCAACTACCGTCGGTCGGCTTCTCCCCATTGCACATTTTCGTATTTTTTGAAAAGAAAAAAAGAAATTTCTTGGGTTGTTCTGGCTGCTAGGCAAACTTAGGGTGTCTTTTTTTTATTGTGGTTGCTTTCCATTGCTTAGAAAGCTGGTAGTTTTTTGTTGCAGGTTCTTCCCCCGAAATGCTACAGTGCCCCCTCTCCTTTATACCCGATTCTCACCCTGCCAGTCGTACCTCTCTCCTTTTTTTTTTTATTTTTCATTTTATATATATATATATATTTTATATATTTTTTAATTTTTTTTGTTTATAATTTAGTGTCTACAATCTTCTGCATGCAATTTGACATTTGATGGGAATCAGTCGTAGCTGTGAACACTGTACATCCTGTCAGATTAATTTCAAAAGAGTACCGGTTGATAGGACGAAACCGAGGCAGGTGTCAACTGCCGAGCTATTGTTAGGACGAACACTGAGACAGCAAGAGTTTTTGTTTAGTCCCAATCTGTCACTGGTCTGATAATGTCTGTTCTTGTCTGTATACCTTGCAGAACCCTAGACCCGATAAACAAGGTGGGCGGTACTCGTTTTCATTTGTGGGCTCTACCTTCTGACCATATCTGCAGTCCTGGCAGACAAGCAACGTCAACATGGAAACTAAAAACGACTTGTCGAAAAATAGCTTGTAAAAGAATGGACCATTCCCTACGATAAGCTGCAGGTGCTATCAAATATTTCAGTACTGAAAAACATCTGTTAAGGTGATAGCAAGCTGGGCATTTCTTAGTTTCTCTTGAACCCAAACACCCGCCATAGTATTATCCTCTTTTAGGGGATAAGTCTTCCCTCCAACACGTTGAACATAGGCCATGAATCCTATTCTAGCTAGTAGGTGAATTTGAGAATACTTTATTGCTTCATTCCTTATTTAATTAGTACTAGTTTGGACTATCAAAATCATTCTTTAATTGAATTTGCATTAAGTACTTAAGATTAATTGTTATGCTCAGAATTTTATTTTTATTTTTATTCCAAATTAAAGAAATTTGGTTCCTTATGATTTGTTGTTTTTGTTTTTAGGCTTAAATAGCTCTTAATTTTAATGAAAAATTAATAATTCTCATATTCAATATCAACTCGTTTTTTTTTTCTCGAGACTTGATGACACAATCATATGACAACTAATAAAACAATGATGTGATCACATCAATTATTACATAATCACATCATTAAGCCACTTCATAAGTTATGTAGACCAAAAAAAATCAACTGAGATTAAGTGTCTGTTTGGGTTAATTTTTTTTTTGTTTAATTACCTCTTAAAAATAGAAGTTAAAGCCAAACAGAATTTTAAAAAGCTTTGAAAAAAGTAAATTTTTTTAAAGAATAAAATGTAAAATAAAGCTTTAGGAAAAGCTTAGAGAAAGAAATTTCTCTTCTCTTTTTTTAAGAACACATCAGTTTTTCAAAAAAAAAATTTTGCTCAAAAATGTCCTCATTTATTAATATAGTCCCAACAACACCTTTTATGGTAATTTTAATCAAAATTAGAATTTATATAAATTGTTTTGTCCAGAGTTTATAAAAATAAATTTACCAAACAGTATTAAACTTATTTTAAAAATTATTATTTTTCATAATAATTTAATTTTTTATTACAATTAAAGGTTTATACGGGACAAATTAAAATATAAAAAAAAAAAAGAAATCGGACTCCAAATATGGGCCGGACCTTTTGTCCCAGTAAAGACAAAGCCCATTCTCAAATCCAAGCCCTAGCAGAAACAATAAACGGTTAAGAGCTCACAGAAATTGGCGGGAAAGACCAGCAAAAAAACACAACAAAAATCCAATAAAGAAAAGAAAGTGAAGAATCAAATTCAAAGAGAAAATGGCGAACAAGATGATCAGCGAGATCCCACTTCCCAAATCCATCGCCAATGTCTTTGCCGCCCGTAATATTTCTACTGCCAAGGTTTTTCTTTCTTCTCTTCTTTTGTTTATGTTCAAAGCACTTCAATTTCATTAATAAGATTAGGAGTAATATTTTGTAATCAATTTGATTTGCTTTTCTAAGGACGCGTTATCTTTAACGGAATTTGAGCTAATGGAGTTGTTAGACGTGGGATTGACGGAAGTAAGATCTGCATTATCGCAAATTAGTGAGATCGTTGCTCCACCGTATCAAACTGTAATAAACAAAAAATTTAGATTTACACAAGTTTTTTTTTTTTTTTTGCTTCAATTGATTGGATTTTCTCCTTTTTCGTTTCATTAAATTCTACAAATATATAGGGTTTTTTTTATTAATTTCGTCTTTTCCAGGCACTTTCCTTAATGGAACAGCGGTTTCAAAACGAGCATTTGGGAGGCCATTTTCCAACAGGCTTGAAAGGATTGGATGCAGCTTTATGTGGGGGAATTCCATTTGGGGTTTTAACTGAATTAGTTGGTCCAGCTGGAATTGGCAAAACCCAAGTAAAAAAAAATGAATTTTTACTTTATTTTTAGTAATGGGTTGTTTGAGAAGTCTCTTAAAGATTAAAACTTTTGGGTTCTTTGACTGGTTTTTCATAATAAAGCTAGGACCTTTATTAGTATTCAACTGAAAGTTGAACTTTGCTTTTTATTTGTAATTGCATTTGAGGTTGAGTGTTTTAGTAAGGAAACAAGTAATCAATGAGTAGCTTGTTTTTGGTTACATTGCAGTTTTGTTTGAAGCTTTCGCTATTGGCTTCGCTGCCTACAAATTATGGAGGCTTGGATGGTCGAGTGATATATATTGATGTTGAATCTAAATTCAGTTCAAGAAGGTAGCTACAGCAGGCTTGCTCAAAACTTGTTTATCTTCAGGTTTCTAATTCTTTACTTCCTTCACTTTTACAACAAAAGTACTGAATTTTGAACTTATAGATCTGCACTTTGTCAGGTTGTTAGAAATTGGATTGAGAAGTTTTCCTGAAATATTTCAGATGAAAGAAATGGCACAGGAGGTCTATGGAATGTTATTTTTCTTGCTTTTCCTTCGCCGGTTCTTTGCTTTATAATATTGCCTAAGAATAAAAGGGTTCATGCATCCATTTGTATTGCAGATGGCTGGTAGAATTTTTGTTTTGCGGCCATCATCACTTTCTGAATTTACCCAGAGGTTAGTCCTTGAATGTGGATGTCTAATCCGACTTAAACCTGATCAGTACCTCTTATTATTATGTATTGTTGCTTGAATTTTCTAAGCTGATTGAACAAGATTTGACTAACATTACAATCCTTTGTTCTGTTATTTATCCCCCAGTTTGCAACAAATCAAAGTTTCACTCCTCCAAAACCAAGTGAAGATGCTAGTAATTGATAGCATGGCTGCTCTTGTATCAGGGTAAGTTCTATATTCTAATGACTTCAACCTGCCAAGCTCATCCTTCTCTCCTCCAGTATCTGGTGAGGCTTCTGTTGTAAATGGCATGTCTTCTAGTGTTTTTGGGATAAATATAACTTTATCGTTAGCTTGCTGTGTTCGTTGTCTTGTAGCATTTCTTCTCTTCTTTTCATCTCTAACCTCTTCACTGTTATTTGGAAATATTTGCAGAATATTTTTTCTATTATGCGAGCAATGACAGGTTTATTTGGTTCAGGGAACATGAGCAGGGGGTACGTAGACAACAAACATTGAGTTGGCACATTTCGTTCATTAAGTAAAAAATCACATCCTCGTAATTTGTGGCTCTTGCTTGAGTTAATAGTGTTTTCGGTTCCACTGATAATGTTTTTTGTTTTGCATATGTGTAGGTCACTGGCTGAATTTTCACGAATTCCTGTTGTAGTTACAAACCAAGTGAGATCTCAAAGCCATGATGAAGCCTCTCAATATTCTTTCCAAGGTAAAATGGCATAATCAGATTGTAAAATATTTTCCATGATTTATTCACACAAGTAGAATATCTGTCTTGTGCAGCTCAGAGTAGGGATGGGATTGTGGAGACTCCGACAAGATATGATTCTCATCTTGTTGCCGCTTTGGGGATTCATTGGGCTCATGCTGTAACCACTCGTTTAGTGCTGGAAGCTAAATCAGGTTGCCACAATGCTTTGCATGATTCTCCTAATAAGTGAACTCCTTTAGTAGGAGATGTTGGGATGTGCTTTCCTTCTGCATGTTGGAATGAGATGCTTTTATTAAATGGGTTCTGTTACCAGTCTATTTTCTTTAAGAATGGTGTTTGCTCATGTCCTAGAATTTGGGAAAACTTAAATTATTCAATTTAGATTTCATACATATTTAAGGGTTCATGTGCTTATCATTTGTCATAAAATTTTGCAACTTCTAATGCCTATTTTATGTCTTTCCTTCTTTGTTGTGAAACAAAAGCAAGCAACCATGTGTATGACATGCAAGATGCCTTTTTTTTCAGGAAATGTTCTCAAAATAAAATTCCTATTTCCAGTTTACCACCTTCTAAAAAGAGCCAAATCTCATATATCCATTTTCTTATGCACTTTAAAATATTCTTTTCTCTTGCAGGTCAGAGGTTTATAAAGGTGGCAAAATCTCCAATATCTCCCCCTCTGGCTTTTCCTTTCCACATAACTTCATCAGGGATTTCATTGCTAAGTGATGAAGGAATGGAACTGATGGGGCCTGAGATAAACTCAATTCACTGTCAAGGTTCTTTCCTGACCCTTGCTTGTTGTGAATCTGCAGATCATTCTGAATGCATTATTAAAACTACCAATGGCACGGATTTAGTGGTGGAACATTTGCAGAGCAAACCTCTCTTTTGATGGATTTTACATATGAGATTTCTCGTAGAAAGACAACAGCAGTCGAAGAATTGCAATGCTTCTTAACTAGATGTCTTTGAAAATGAATTTCCTACTCCAAATACATTACTTATACACATGATTCAAGCACATTTGCAATTTGACTTTCTCTTCAGGTTATATTATAAATAGACTCATGAATCTTCTATTCTAATGACAAAACTGCAGGGCACAATGAAATAATCAATTTCAGAATGGAAAGCTTAGTTTGATCAATCCAGGCACAAGCTTCATGAATCAGATTTCAGGCTGGCTTCAAGAGCTTTGCCGCTATGAAATTTGACAGTTCATTTTGAACCACCTTTCCCCCCATTTGCATTTACAGAAAAGAAAGATTCCTCATTGTTTATCTGGATGACAAAGGTATCTTGTAGGTCAGTGAATCCTTATTGAACACCAAAGTTCCGTCCCACATCTACAATCATGGGATTTTCTTCTTCATGAATACTTGTAAATCTTGTATCAATCATGTAAATTGCTTTTGGGGATATCTCATCTCTTATATGCAGAGAAGATTAATGTCTCTAGGCTTTCCTATTTCATTTCAGCCTCTTTTCATATTGGGTCAGTTTCTATCAGGCCTACTGTTGGCCCAGTTTTTCTTCAATGAAGTTGGGGTCAAGGAAAAGGATTTAGAGAAATGATGGCAAGTCAAAATTATCAAATGAAAAAGCAAAAAGAAAACTATTTCAATTTCACAAATTCAGGTTTTATGCCAACCTTAAGTTGGCAATTGGTAATTATGGAGATCTAGCTTACTTATTCTTAATGTGTATAGGTGACAATCCATACATAAAAAATAATAATGATAAATGATGGTAAATGAACATGGTTCAGCACCATCTCTTCATTAAAAACCATAAAATTGAGACAAGCAATGAGCAATGCATTCATGGTAGGAGTTTGGGGGGGGGTTAAAGATACAAGAAGAATATCATGTTTATTAATTATTCTGTGTGTTTTTGCAGAACAGTGGATAACTCTGCTGATTTGGGTTTGGGGAAGATATTTATGATCAAGAGCTGCTTTTCTTTATTACAAGTAGGTAAGAAATTAACTCTGCAGTTCTTTGCTTTTGGCAATAAACAATTTGTTTATGTTAACTCCAGAGGAAACATGTATTTATGCATCAGATCTTAGGGTTTTTATTCTGCATTGGGAGAAGAGATGACTCTCTCAGCCAATCCCTGGTTTACAGAGGAAAAAGAACAGAGATTACTGCAACAACCCTTTCTTTTTATTTGGGAAGATAAAGTGCACATTGTCATATACTAGGATTCATGAATGTGGACCAAAACCCATAGAAACAAATCTTGGGGATGCTCGAATAATGATCTCAAAGATAAAGACATGGGTTAAACATTGAGTTAAGTCCAAGGTTTTCCATAGAAATTAATCAATCCATCTACTTTATGACACGATATTGCAACTGCCCTTTTGATTTGATCCCATCAACAGTTCCTTTTCACTCATCTTTTCAATCAATTTCCTTGTCTGGTTTCCTTCATAATTTTGTTGAAATTTTCCAACTCATCCTGGACTTTTTCTTTACCTTGGTTGGTGACTATAATAATTATGATATATAGTACTGTCATTTTGTCGGAAAATATAAACCATTAAATGAGCCACCAGGCGATATTCTCTCCCGTCTCTAAATATTTGTCTCTCTTTAACTTTTACAGAAATTAAAATCCTTAAAGAAAAAAAAAACATCTGGTTTGAGTGTGATCTTTACCTAGAATTGCTTAAATCCTACTCCATCAAGATTCAAGACCATCTTATCCCTAGTCAATGGGAGAGAGCTTTTCAATTTCCAATAATAAAAAAGAAAAAAAAAGAGATAATGATACTATGGAGAAGAGTCCAAAGATTAGAATGATTTTTAAGGTTTCTTACTTTATTTTTTATTTTTTACTCTTTAGCTTTTGATTAAACTATGATTAATTCCCACTTTCTCTGTTTGAATAGTGAATCAATCCACTAAGCACCAAGTCACCAGCCTGACTTGGCTTATTCAAACCTTTGTCGGATATGTCTATCTTGACCATGTTTGGCTTTTAAGCACACACACACACAGATCACGACTTAAACCTTAATAAACAAAACCTTAATTAAGATTATGTTCATGATTACATTGACTAATTAATTCGGGCATTGCTTTTTATTAACCCCTGGTCTTCACATCTTAATCTTCTCGAAATTTTTATTAATTTATTTGTTCTTATTTTATAATTTAATATATTAACTAACGACATCATATGTATCTCGTGATCATAATTAAAAATAATTTTAAAAAAGGTCATTGTTTAATTACAGTTTATTTTTAAAATCTTACTTTATTGGAATAGCAGCTGGAAAAACAACATTTTTAAAATTAAAGGTGGGGTGCTTATGTCTGTTTACACCTAATCAATCTTTATGTTCCAAGGATTTAGTGCACTTGGTTCATTGAACTCTGAATTTTTGAGTATTTAAATATCGAAATTGAGGATTAAGCAAATATAATTACTAAAAATTATGCCGTCTTTAAGTAAAATTAAGATATTTTTTTTTTCATTTATTTTATATTAAAATTTAAAAAAAAAAGAAAATTTAAATATAAATGTTCCGTACTTTTAATATGAAAAAAAAATCACTTTCTCTCAAAGTAAGTGGGTGGATTTTTTTTTTTTTGGAATTGTCCTTTTGTTCCCTTTAAAACGTGCTTTTTTTTTATTTAAATCTTTGTTTGATTTAACTTATTTTAATTTTTTAAAATAAATTGTCACATTAAATAGAGTTATTGATGTTACGTGTTTGGTGTGATTTGTGTGACATCCAACTTTATGTGCTTTTTTTCAGAATTTGGCAAATATTTTTTGGCTTTATTTATATAAATAATTGATATTTATAGTAAAATTATTGTCTTCAAGTTAGACCACCGCCGGTCATTGTCAATTAATTTATTTTAAGAAATATTAAAATAAATAAATTCTACATCATTCATTTAAGAAAACAATACTTAGATAATTAGACACAGGAAATCAATTAGGGTAATTAATTTAACAAACAACTTTACATTTTGACCCCTTTTTGTCTAAATTAGGATAATTAATTTAAATTTCGATTTTGTTCAACCTCGATCAATGATCGATTTGGACGGAAAAAGTAATGTTACGTACGATACAAAATTAAAGAATTTTATAATTATAGTGAAAGGTTTTTATAAAAATAAATAAATTTTGTTGTGTAAACAGCTCATAAATAAAAACAAAGGCCAGGTGTCCTTTTCCCACAATTTATTAATCTGAAACTGACTACACCTTAGCCTTTCACGACACGGCAAAAACGAGAAAGAGCCCGAGGATATTTTTGTAAATTCACCCTAAAAGGGAGTGGCGCAAGTGGGAACACCTCATCATTTCGAACAAAAACCAATAATTGCAAAAGCCAAAGGCCAAAAGAAAATAACAATAATAAAATATATTTTATTGCAATAAATTAAATGAGAATAGAAAGTTTGACTAAGCAATAGAGTTTAATATTTGAGAGAAGACTTTCCATGTATGGACAGGAAGCGTCCACGTCTCCCTAGGTGTAAAAACCTCGTACACCTTGCCGACAAGATACCAATCCAAAAAGAAGCCCTAATTGTACTTTCTGTTTAAAAAAATATTAACATAATTAATTTTATTTTTTATTATATTTACATATTCATTTATTGTAATTCCTATTAATAATAATAATATAGTAGGGGCCATTTTAGATTTTTTCTCGTGATTTAATTTCGAAAATTAATTTATTAGTAGTGATTACAAAGTAGATTTAATAATGTTATCTCGTTTCATTGCTAGAAAATTTACATCTTAATTATCATAGTTGATATTAATTTAATATATTTTTAAATATATAAAAATGAATTTAAATTCATGTAATTAAGTTTTATATATACATATTTATCGTGTAATTAAGAAGTTAGAAATGTGAAAGTACGATTTGGAAATAATGGCGCGTGTTGAAATCCTGGAATCACGGAACCAAAAAGGCAACACGAGGTTTCCTTAAAGGGGACCACCTGGTGGGGCGAAGTGTCTTAAGTCCGTACGATTGGCTGCGTCCGAATGACGCGTGGTACAAGAGAGTGGGGCTTTGTCACTTAATCTCAAAGCATCTGATTAGTGTCAAGGAAACTTGATATGTCCAGGTTTTTGCAATTTGATTCTTGCTTTCTTTTGACAACACTTTGCATAAAGAAAGGTACCACAAAACTTCATGAGCAGCTGAAAAGAGTTACTAATTGAAAGGTTTGAATCCGAATTAAGAGTAGCATTTGATTGGTTGGATTTAAAAATTTTAAGAATCAAATTAATTTAATTTTTATAAAAAAGTGAAATAGATTGAACTTTAATAAGAATAAAAAAATAATCAAAAACTGATTTAACTCGATTGGTGCAATCAGTTATTTTGATTTTAATAAACTAGTTTTAAATTTATTTTATAATAAAATTATATATATATAATATATTTATAATATACATTATTAATTGTCATTGTTTGTCAACACGAATGTAAATTTTGAATATTAAAAATCAGTCGAAATAATAGAATAAATTATCTCTCCTAATCGATTAATATTAAAATAAAAAATAAACTCAAATTAACCAAATTTAATAGATTTCAATAGTTACTTTGAGTTGAATGGATTAATACTCATCCCTACTAAGAATTTATCAAAAATTCCACATTCTTGAATAATTAAGAAAAAAAATACAAATAACATTGATGATATTTCGTGATCTTTGGATGTAAAGATTTGCTTAAAATTCCATTTTATAAATATAATTTTATAAATGCCTTGAAATCTTTAAATAAATATATATATATATATATATATGTATATATTACGAACAAATATCATATTTATTGCAATGCAACCAAAATCATGCATGAACTATACAAATCACAAGTCATTTATGAGTTGGGCATATTTTACTTGCACCATCTAAATAATCTTGATAAGTGTAGGTGTTCTTCAACTATGTTTGGCATGAATTCTAGATATTGTTGATTTCAGTTGCAAATGAATTTCATGTTTATACTATTTTAATAAAGAGTTTTATATTTAATGAATTATCAATATATAGTTTTTATACAGGGTCACTGAAATATATGACCATACTAAATGATTTCAACAACCGGTACATACAATATCATTAAAAAAATAAGAAGAAAAGTTGATTTTCATAGATTTTCCAATCTATATTTAATATGATTAATTAATTTCCAACAGTGGAAGACATTTATTTTGGGAATTGATTTCACTCCATCATAAATACGTCTAGACCACTACACCTAGCAACACCCTATACTTTAAAAGCCCTGCCCTACAGGCAGGAATGAACAAACATGGACCGTTGATCATATCAATCCTCAACGTCATCACCCACATTGACCAAAAGAACGGTGGTGGATCAACCAAAAATCAACGAACACGTGGCAGGTGGGAATTGGTTGGACGATGGATATTGAGGATAGCTTTCGGCTTTTGGATTGGGTTGTTGTTTCCGGAAACGGGCTATAGCCGGTCGAGTAGTCGCAATCATGGTGGTGGGTAAAGGGCAGGGGTTTGGTTGAATCTTTTAAATTTCCAAAATTGGAAGAATAAATTTACCAAAAGTTTTTAAGGTAAGAGGATTACCTTAATGGGAAGGTACTAATAGTGTGACTAGAAAAAGCGCCATCTGCTGCCTGCCGCTCTCCCCGTTCTCACTCTCTCTCTCCTCCTTTGTATTGGTAGCCTAACTGCCACGTGTGCGTCAACGCTCACAATCTTTTGTCTCCTCTTAATAATCCTTATTCTAAACACTTACTAATGAGTGTTCTATACTTGAACTAAACAATTTATGCATGTTGTCATTTGAGTGAAATGACTTTGCTACCCCCTGACATGCGAGAAATTTATTATGACTACGTGTTCAATTTGCAGCTAAGCTTGGCGTTTAAGGTTCCAATGTCAATTTTCCAATCAAAAAAGTTAACGCATAATATTTTAAAAAGTTCATGAGTTGTTTAAAAAAAATTAATAAATTATTATTTTTTATTTTATTTTTATCAAATATATCATTGTAATTAATTATCATAAATTAAAATATTATTTGTTATTTTAATATCTACATAGTATTAATCTAATGTTAACATAAATAGTGAAAATATCACATCATTATTTTATTATGTTATATAAACATGTTATATCAATGTTATATGGTATAAAATGATAAGTGTCAGTTTAATTATTAATAATTAATCAACTATTAATTATAAGATATGATTTAATTCAAAAATCAATATGAAGATTTTGATTAAACGTAATGAAAAATGACTTATTTAAGTTTTTATAAATAATTCAGTGATTTTTTTAAGTATTATACTAAAAATTACTACTTAAGTGAAGTTTAATATCTTATTTCAAGTATAAAATTTTGAGTTTTAAGTTTGTTTCACGTTGATTAAGTTTTAATAATCAATTTTCAATCACTTTGATTTAGATATTAATTAAAATTGAGTTTGAGATTCATTTTACATCAAATAAATATGGGTAATTGAATTTTATGATAACAGATGAATTGTGTCGAATTTAATCAATATTTACCTTTTTTTTTTACATGCATAAACAGTTACACGTACGTTAAATTAATACAATATTTTAATATATGCAATATTTATTTGCAAAATCTTTCTTCTTCTAGATTGTCAAAGAGAAAGTAGGGGGAAAATCCCATGTTATTGATGCAAAGGGGAAATAAAGTAAAAAAAAAAAAAAAAAAGGCTCTCGAGTGCAATTTTGACATATTTTACCTAGTTGACGTTAACTTCACTCATGGGTGATGTTGTAGTTAGGAAATTATTCTCAATGATTAAGTTTGCCCCTTAATCAAAATGTAATCAATTGATTTGAACTAATAAAGTTAGACTAAATATATATGCACATATAAAAAAAATAAAAAATAAATTGTTGTTTTGGATGCTAAATTTTCTTTGAAGGACAGAGGGAAATTGATTGCTATTAAAATGTTGACTTTTAATTACCCAACAAGCTAAAAAATCTTAGCTTCCTAAACTAGGACTTAGGAGATTTAGCCATGCCCAAAAATTTAATTGATTTAATTCATATATACCTAACTATAATAATGATCTACGACTCTTTAAAGTTATAGCTTAGCACAAATTTATATGTTAATGTTAATTTATTTATGATATGTCTTAATTTGTGTCGGCACGCGAGTTTTTTAAATAATTAATTAAGTTATTAAAATTTATTTTTAAGTCAACATAGATATTTCGTTTTAAAGATACTTTATTTGAAATAACTTAACACGGTAAAAGAATGATAATGATGAACCGAATGCTTAAACAATTATTAAAAAAAGAAAAGAAAAGAAAATGATACAAAGCAAAAGTAAGTAAAAGTCATTGGAATCATTTGATAGTTCATGGACTCGTCAAAATCGCATGAATCATGATATACATATGTAGCTAATTGATTCCAAAATGAAAGTATAAACAAACTTTTTATTTTATTTTATTTTTATTTTTGGGGTGTGGGGGGAGACATAAAAGTCACGTGAATAGAACATTTTTCAAGGACATGTCATGTCTTATTCGATGAATCGGCAAGACAGGATCGACAATTATCTAATGGGGAAGACTACGGCAACATAATTGATATCATTTCGTTTGATGAAAATCTATACTTGCACGTTTAAAAAATGTAGACAAAAGCCTTTTCATCATTTGATTGATTTATATTTTGGTAGATCATAGGACGGACAAAATCTTTTCATTAATCTTTTTCTAGATGTCCTTTTTTGTTTTATTTGGTTAAAGTCTTAAAATTAATTTGTATACAAGATTCAAAATCGAATTACATCGAAGAGTTTTAAACGTAGAATTTCATATCTATCCGTTGAATGTATTTAAAAAAAAAACATAAATTTTAAAATTAACGGAACAATAAAAAATAAAGACTTTTGTTTAAATTTTTTTATTATATTGTAATGTTTTATTTTTCAGGTTCTTGTTATTCTTAAAATTCTAATAAAACTTTGTTAAAATAATCAAATTTAATTTTCATTAATTTTAAATGAAAAAGGTCGGCTAGGGTAGAAACTAATTATTTTTTTTTTTTACCAAATATGAAAATGTTTCATTGCTAAATAGCATATAATGCCCCAAACTAATAGCCAAAGAAACAAGGCAGAGAGCAAAAACAAGGACTGACAACAAATGATGGATGGAAAGTAGTGCTTAGTTTTATGTTATAATTTAATTTTATTTTGGATCGAATCATTTACTCTATTAATAACTTTACATAATTATCCTCTATTCACCCCTCTTGCAAAATTCCGAATCCGTCATTGTTTAGAACTATCCCTCTATGCAGCTACCCATACGAAATACATTTTAAAGAAGAGTTGAAAGACTATCCTTATTAAGAATGTGCAATATTAAAAAGGATGGAATAAATTCAACTCAATTTTCCAAACAAATCCCCTAATTCAACTGAATTGCTACCCAGTCGGCCATCATATTTACTTTCCTGAATTAATCTAGTCATTGATTTAAAGCATTTTAGCATATTTTTCTCTTCCGAGGAAGAATTTGAGGACACTTGTGAAACTCTTGCAAAAGGCAAAAAATATGAGATTTCAAGCAACGTGGTCATAGGCAAAACATATGGCAACCAATTCAATTGGACCTCAAAAAAAGAAAACGAAACAACACTTTAGACACATTTTTTAGTTTGTCTAGATACAATGTTCCCCTCTGACACCAAGAACCGGAATTTCCAACATCCTAGATTCCATAGCTCCAAAAAGAGATTTTCACAGTCAAAATTTTCAACTAAAGCTGGTACACACTTGATGATAAAAAAGTTTGCGGCTTTTCATTTGTTTAATAAACGTAGTGACTTCTCGTCCTAGGAAAGCAACACCTTGCCGACCACTTTATATCTTTCTTTTTTTTTTTATAAAAGTTTTTGCTTGTGCTTATTGCCATGAAACCAACCATAAGCAACCCATGAATAATTAAATATATATATATATTTATATTATTTTCATTATCGATCCATTTTTATATTCTTTTCAAATTCAAAACGTACGCAATAATAAAAATAAAAATCGATTGATTTTGTTATGTCAAAAATTTTACAAGTCGTTGTAAAGATTACTAGTCACCTAAAAAAGATATCGTAGTTGAAAGCATGACTTTTTTATTTTTTTTTTTTAGTTTAGTCAATTTTCTTTAATATTGTTTTGAGTAATAATCTTGATTATTAAATCGAGTTTTTTGACTAAATTACTTGATTATTACGATCACAAACCGCTCTCGTGTCACTCGAGTCGTGTAGCATAATAATTTTAGTTTCATTATTGTTTTAATATTAAAAATATAATATAAAATCATTTAAAATAAAAAATTTTGCAATAACAATAAATTAATCAATAAGGTATTTTAGGTTTTTTAGTTGCGAGTGAGGGTAGTGCTGTAAATTCACGTAAGGAACCTTAACTAACTATTTCACGCCGGAATGAGGAGAAAGCGTAACCAACAATCAAAAAGAGAGGCGAGGATTAAAAAACAAAAAGCAGAACCACGTGTTTTTTAATGTTGGGGACACAACGGGAATTGAAGTATTAGGTTTTGGAAGGGCAGCTTGGGCAGTAAGTGGTTGACAGCTGGCCAGCTTTCGGGCAGGCATCGACGTGTACGGTTGGTGCCCTCTCATTTACAACATAAAATATTAATTTAGTATTTACGTTTTTTTATTTTTCTTATATTTTTTAATGAATAGGTGCCCATAATTTAAATTATTGAAATATTTATTCAATACAAAAATCTTAAAAAATCAACAACTTTGAACTTCCCCTCCCAAAAAAAAAAAAAAATTACTCACGTGATACCACAAATTCCAAACTCGCATTTAATTAATTATTATTCAAAAAGTCAATTTGATTTCGATTATCATGTTACTATTATAAGTGATCAATGATTTTTTTTTATTATTTGTAATAATCCCATTATATTTTATCACATCAACGATTAATATAATTAATATTTACGTTGTTTTTATCTAATTGAATTATTATATAATGTCAATTTGGTTTTGGTAATTAAAGTTTTTCTTTTTATTTATTATCACATTTTTTTTATTGGTCATATGAAACTAAATTTATGTAAATTAAAACATTTAAAAAGAAAAAGCACGTCGCTAGAAAACTATTGCATGAGACCTTTTATTCCCATGAAATTAATGGACAATGGACACAAAATTATTTGGTGGGGGTCAGTTATGGTGTTTGATTAAATATAAAGCATATGTACTTTGATTTTAGAAAAGATTTGTATGTTTGATAATAAATACTAAGCATAAACATTGATATATACTTTCATTAATACAATAATTTAAAAATGTATTAAATTTAAAAACTATCCCTTCCAATTAATTATCTTATTGTTAAGATAATTCGAGTTTAATACATAATTAAAATTTGATATTTGAGCAAAGTTAAAAATACACTTATTCTAAATATTCCTAGTTAATAAATTAATATTTAGAGAAAAAATCAAAATATACTTTTTAAATAAAGATCATACATGAATCATTGAACCAACTATAATAATAGGGTGCGGCTATGGTTACGGCTCCCTTTAAACTTTCATAAAATTGAAAAATACAAAAACTAAATATGGTACAAAATGAAATAAATAGCAATTGATGATCCATGACCGTAGGATTAGCTGACCTTAATGAGTATGAGCAAAAACCCTAACCGTTGGATCACGGGACCATACTTTTAGCTAAAGATTAGACAGGTGGGTCAAAACTCAAAAGGGCAGAGGGCTAAAAGTGGGGAAAGGTCCAATGAACGACTGGGGAAGTGGGCAGAGTGATTTGATTGGAATATCAGAGGTTAAGAAATCTTTGTCCACCGAATGATCATCAGACCAACGCCAAATACAAGCATCTGCGAAAGTGAATCCGGTCGCCTGCGGCGTAATCATGTGGTCCGGATTTAGAGCAAATTGATGCTCAGTGGTCAGTAGCCTGCCTTTATCATATCCTTTTCCTGCACGAGGCAGCAGATTAGTTGATGGTCCACTGAGCTTTACTGGGGTTTGGACCACTTGAATGCACTCACATAAATTACATTTACACGTAGGACACCAGCCGAAATCGGAGATATATTGTTACCATCACAATGACTCTATTTACCGTTATGTATTTTAAAATTTTAAATACAATAAATCTCTATTCATCTATTATTAATTAATTTTAAATTAAATACCCATCTTAAGAATTCAATCTAGTATTAAAACATATGTTTACCTCATTCATTAGTTATTACGTAATTCATATCACGTGATGAATCTATTATCCTTACATGTGAAAAAAAACACTAACTCAATGATGAAAAAATTTGTATAAATTAAATTAAATATATATTAAAAATTTAATAATAATTACAATTATCATTTGAAAATCAAATGTAAGACTATCCATGTCAAGAACATGCAAGTTTGAGCTTTCACCCAATAACAATTACAATTAATCATTAATTATCAATACCCTTAATTAATACTAATGTTGATTTACATCTAATTATACTTACTATTCATAAGTTTCAATGTACTTTCTATTTAAATTTATCCGAAAGAAATTAAGAAAAAATCGAGTCTTCCTTAATTTTAAACCACGATTATCAATTGAACTTTTCATTTTTTTTGTTTGTTTCAATGCATACAATAATAATAATAATAACAATGATAATGATGTTATCTCATTTCTCATTGTAAGTCATCAAAGGTATTTGACTAAATTAACACCCACACCAAGTGGTACCAAAGAATCCTTTCAAAACCCTAATTGATTCAACATCAGTTGAATGACCCATTTTGTCAAAAGATAACAAAAATCATCTCATAATACAAAAGTCTGATTCCACAATCTTTAATCACATCAATTATTCAACAGTTAATCTCTTACATGTACTATTATTGGACATAGAGCTTAGTCTAACATTCAATTATTAAAGTTTGGATCCCTCAAAATCTTCAGCAGCTGCCTCTCTATCTCACCTTTTTATCATAACCCATAATTTCAATGCATTCTATAATTTTCAATTAGAAATTCCTCACATTAAATGTCTAATTTTTTTTGGATGTCTCACTTCTTTCCATATTTTATGTCAACTTTTAAAAAGTTCGATAATAAATATTATTACCCATCAACCGTCAATAACAAAAATTTTAAAAATTTTAATACATAATTCAATAATTCATATTTTTTTTAATCAAAATCAAATAAAGATGACCAAAATGAGGCAAGATTTGAATGATGTCCTCGTTAACCTTCTAATAACCGATACCTGCACCAATGAACACCATAAACAAATAATACATAATAATAAATATAAATTAAGATATTCTAATCGATTATAGATTTTTGAATTTTTTTTGATAACATGGTAAAGTTAAAACCAAACTTTTATAAGAAATATACCATCGTGTTACAGTAACTTGTTACGGTGGCTATGCTATAAGAAAAAACATAAAAAGTAATTTTGTTTTGGTGTATGTATACGGTCAATTGTTGTAGACGGCTGTTCCCATCCGCGAGACCACAGGAAGAAGACGTACCATGAAAGCAAGAGAAGACGAGGAAGAAGCAGCAGCCGAAAGGAGGGAAAAGGAAAAAAAATCTTCTACATAGGCTTCTTGGCAATATCAAAGAACGGGTAACCGGCCAAACCGGTGAAGGAAAGAGAGAGAAAATGTTTATATATTCCACTGCCCCCTTCTTAAAAATGGGGTCTGCATTCTGTAATGTTCTCTCACACGTCCCATCCCCTTCTCTCTATCTCTCTCTTCTCTCTTCTTTGTTATGGAATCAGTTAGTCGGCGATCATCTGTTTCTGTTTATGAACTAATCGCCGAGTAATTCAATAATGCCAACCGCATTTTAACTCGCTTCTGCTTTCCAACGACGCCGTTTTTTTTTCAATTCTTGCCTTTCCTCCTCCTCGTCCTCCTCCGGGAAGAGAGATTACCGACGTTTGTTTGATATTTTCATTTGTCTTTAAATATTCGAAGCTCCTTTTGTTTGCGGTAAAGGTCGTAATTCTTAGCTTCGGTTCAGTGTTTTGATTGGATCGATCTCCATCGTTGGGTTTGATTACTTTGGGGGTGGGGATAAGAAACGCTGACCGATGATTTTGGTTTCGAAGCTGAGAAGTTGATTGTTTATTTATTTTTTGTTTTATATTTAAAAAGGTTTCTGAGTCAAAGCTGAATTCGACAAGAAATTAAGACGAAATGCTAGATCTTAACCTCAATGCCGCGTCGACTGAGTCGACTCAGGACTGCGACTCGGCTGCTCCTTTCTCCGATAATCTCAATGAAGGTTCTGGGAACCAAATGGATGAATCCGGAACCTCGAATTCCTCTGTCGTCAACGACGACGACGAATCGTGCTCCACACGCGCCAACGGAGACGCGTTCACTCTAAGTTTCGACATACTCAAAGTCGGAAGTAGAGGAAGCGAGTACCAAAACGACGACGCAGCCAAGGTGGTTACTAAGGAGCTGTTTCCGGTGAAGGGAGTTGGAGGGGATTTTGGAAGTTGTGAAGGGCAAAGCTCTGGAAATGGTGACAACAACAAATGGATCGATCTTTCGTTCGAGAGGAAAGAAGCTGGTGAACCGCGGGTGATGCAACAACAAGCTTCACAGACGGTGAAGAAAAGCCGTCGAGGACCTCGCTCTAGAAGCTCACAGTATCGTGGAGTTACTTTCTATAGAAGGACTGGACGATGGGAATCCCATATTTGGTAATTTTGCTTCTGTTGATTAAGGGAATTTTCTGATTGGTTATTTTTTTTTCTTTTTGGGGTGTAACTGAATTTTGACTTGGTCTGTTAAAGTCGTTGAAATTCCTTTTGTTGGGTTTTTAACTGAGTTTTCTTTTAAATTTTTTCTTGGGTTTATTTTCTTATTTATGTTATTGTTATTATTGCAGGGATTGCGGGAAACAAGTATATTTGGGTATGGATTGGATTGGTTAATTTTGTTGACAATTTTACTTGTAAGGAAATTTTTTTGTTATTTCTATTTTTGGAATATTTTTTAATTGTTTGAATTTTCTTTTTTAGGAGGATTTGACACTGCTCATGCTGCAGCTAGGTAACTTACGGGGAAAAAATTATGTTAAATTAGTTTACTTATGAAGTTGTTTTGAACTTAGGGTAATCTAAAATCAGGGTATGTTTAAAACAGAGCTTATGATCGAGCGGCTATCAAATTTCGAGGTGTTGAAGCTGATATCAATTTCACTCTCAGTGATTATGAGGAGGATATGAAACAGGTTGGAATATGGATACTGTAACTGATGTTAATTGATAAAACTTGTATAGAAGTTAAAACTGTTTGAGGTGATGGTTAAGTTGGGGCTTTATCCTGTTTTTTTGTTGATGGGCAGATGAAGAATCTCACCAAGGAAGAATTCGTGCACATTCTTCGTCGCCAGAGTACTGGTTTTTCCAGGGGAAGCTCAAAATATCGAGGGGTGACGCTGCACAAATGTGGCCGATGGGAAGCACGGATGGGGCAATTCCTAGGCAAAAAGTGAGGAAACTTTTTCATGGAAATTTAAATTTTGGATCAAACATATCATTTAGGAGTACAGATGTGAAACGTTTCAGTGCCTCTTGGTGTCGAACTGAGAATTGATTTTTTTGAATTAATTCTCAGTGGGATTGTTTTTTGTTTTTCTCCTTGAATGGAAAAACAATTCTAAGATGCCTATATCAAAGAGGAAAAATAATTGGGGATGGTGTTTCATCGTGGGGATTACGATGCTTGCGTGCAGGTATATTTATCTTGGGCTATTCGACAATGAAGTAGAAGCTGCAAGGTCCTAATGATCATGAATTACACTCTACCTGATACTGAATTTATTACCCTGAATTCTCAACCTCAATAGGGTTCCATCCAACACATGTCTACCTTTTGATTTTTCTGGAAATCAGGGCTTATGACAAGGCAGCTATCAAATGTAATGGGAGGGAGGCGGTCACCAACTTTGAGCCGAGGTCATATGAAGGGGAGATGACCTTTGATACCAGTAATGAAGGTATTAATTGCTACTGGTTTCTTCTTATACTACAGTGTTGTAAATAAAATCTTCTAACCAAGGTAGTTGCTTCATGAAGAACGTTCGTGAAACTGATTCTTGTTAACTTGTGTTCAGATGCTCTTTATCCAGGCAATGATCACAACCTGGATCTGAACCTGGGGATATCTCCACCTGTTGGCAATGGTCCCAAGGAAAATGAGGGGCATCTCCATTTCCATACTGGTCCTTATGACGTGCATGGTGCAAAGAGTTTGAGGGTAAAATTTGAATTGATTTATTTGTATCTTGTTGTACGTTTCGTCACATTGAGAGGGTTCATCAACCTAGCCATCTCTTTCTAGACAATAGTAAATCTTGATGTCCTTAATGAGCTTTAGGATGAGATGATGTTAACAGCACTTATCTTTTAGCTTTAAGAAATATGTGTGGCATGTTTGGATGAAATCAAGCATCTTGACCCTATTTTAGCTTGATAGAGTCGATTGTTCACGTTCTCGATGATTTACGTTTGCAGGCAGAGAACCCTGCTGCTGCAACAGTGGGTGGTCCACCTTTCAAAGGACCAGTAGGGCCGTCAGATCAGCCTATTTTTTGGAATAGTGGATATCCTAGATTCTTTCCTAGCGAGGTAAACCCCTTTGCTTTGCTTCTGAATCTTTAAACCTTGTTCAATACTTTCATCATTTGGACTTTGCACCAAACATTCAACTTCCACATCCAGTCAATTCCTATGACTTGCTAAACCAACCGCATATTGGCAGTTCAATTTGATAGGTTCTGCCTAAATTTTGTGGGTGAAGTGAACTTATTTTCATGTACAAACAATGATGTTCAATATGTATGATAAGGACATGTGAAAGTTTGAAGGGTTTAATTTATAGATTGGAATGTTAATGATGGGTAGCATGGTAGTAAGATGTTAATGGTTAAAGTATAATCTCAATATTATCCTATTCTTTTGATAAGCAAGGTCTTAACATGTCATAACTAAAAAGAAACCAAATAATGGCTGCCTGCTGTGATCTGTATTTTATGGACACATCTCATTTAAAATGGCATCTTGATGGAAAATTTATGTTTCCTTCCATCTTTTTAGAAACTAGATATCATGCATCTTATTTATGTATGATATGGAATACCGTCCTCAAAAAACTGCCTCCTCAAGTCCTATGATGGTCCAGGTATCAAAAGCCTAAGTTTTTGGGTTTGTTTGGCAGGAAAGAGCAATGGTGAATCGAGTTGAATTAGGTCCTCCGCAAGGTCTCCCCGATTGGGCATGGCAAACGCATGGTCAGGTCAGTGTTACACCAATGCCACTGTTCTCTACTGCAGCATCATCAGGATTCTCGTTCTCGGCTACCCCTCGCTCTGCTGCCATTCTCCCGTCGAAACCTCTCGACCCAACAACCCACAGTCTATGTTTTGCCTCACCAGCTGCCACCAACACCCCTCAGACCTATTTTCATATCAAGCCACCACAGGCACCACCTTAGCCCCGCTTCTCATCCTTCTTCATTGGAAACTCAATGACAACAGCAACGGTATTAAGTTTTAGTTGTATGATCAATGCTTCAAAATATTTGATTGATATACCCTTTAAGACATAATTTCTGACTTTTTTGATAAAACTAAGAATACTACTCTGTCAGATTTATATTGGTTTCGCGAAAATGCTATAATTGGATTCCTGTTTGTCTAGCACAAAGGCCAGTAGGACCTTTTAACATTTTTGTTTAGTGATTCTTGTTAGTGGTGCAAAATCATCAGCCAGGCCTTCCCCCACAAGTGCATTGAAACTTTCATATGTGGAAAGTATTCCATGCTGAAATGTGATTCTTTTGGTACAAAGCTTAAATAGGAAAGTCTCTTCTTCCAGGTTATAAAATTTGTTTTCTCTCTCTGTGTCCCCATATTATATTGTACTATACCTCGTAAAACAAGCAAGTTTATGCTGGAACTTGTACTTCACCAGTGCGCCAAAAAAGTGTGAGATTGTACAAATCTTTGTAGGGGGGGGACAGCCACCGGCAAACAGCACATTAACATTATACTTTGCAAGTGAGGGAAGGAACACACCAATGGCTGCAAAGCTTTGTTGATTTGCTTCCCTTTGCCCCCAATTGCTTTTCAATGCCAACAAAAATCTCGGGCTTGGGATAAACATTTAAATTATAGTTGCCTCTTCAAAACTCCAAGGATTTTGTTTTTCCTGTTTTTTTTTTTCAGTTGTTTTTATGGACGTGATAAAACCCAATTCAACGTTTTTCATGAGAGCAATGATACAATATGAGTATATATTCTTTGAACATTCACTCCCTTGTCTCGGGTCGGGTTTAGGTTTTTTCGTTATTTATTTTAATATTCAATTTTGAAAGAAAAAGTAGGACGAGATGATTGACATAATAAAATAAAGGTTTAAAAATATATAAACCGTTAATTCGATTAATTTAATAGACGGGTTTTCATTTTTTTAATTCTCCAACTTATTTATTATTCAACAACTCAAACTCTTATCATTAATATCTAAAACCCCAAAAAGAAAGAAAACAAAAGATTTCAGTTGGACAGGAAATTGGGAAAAAGAGAGGACACCCGCCAGGAAAGATATTTGGCAAAGGTATTAGGTCATATGGCAAATTGGCATGCTTATTCATGTGAAGATAACCGGTGGGTGAGCTAGCACTGTCACCTTGGAACATGATTGGATGGGCAAGGAGAATTTCCATCATTGTTGGGCCACCAAGTTGATTGGTGATACAAGAGCCACGTATACATTTTAAAACTTTTTTGCCAAAACATTTGCAGCCAACTGTATAAGCACATGAATCTGATGTTACTGTTTTTTCCATTTTTTTAAGGAAAAAAAAAAAAAAGGTTAGAAATCTGATGTTACTGTTCATAGGCTAATCCAAATCTTCCTTTCTTTGTTTTGTCAAATCAATCACAAACACCATCTCTCTCTTATCTGTCCCATTTGCAACTGCCACTTGCCGGTTTCCATTACTCATATATACATACATATATATATATATATATATGTATATTAAATTAGGTAATATTATTTTTTCGATAATTACTTTTTCAACAATCACGATCTCGATATTTGCTCATACATCTTTATAACTTGACTCGATATTTATTTGTCACGATCTCGACACGTGTCTCATTTTATCATATTTATTGAGAAAATATATATAAATATTATATAAAGATAAAATATTAAAAAAATCTCTCGTAATTATTTAAAAAAAATTATTTTTTATTACGTTTAATTAAATTTTTATATTTTTATTTTTATCAAAAAAGTTTTTATAATTAATCAAAATATTTATTATTATTTTATATTCATATTACGTTAACATGACATTGATGTGTAAGGTAAATAATATGATATGATTACATCATTATATCATATTAATATATAATGTTATCATTAATTATGATATATTAAAATGTCAATATATCTTGTTAGTGTCATGTCAATACCATGTTTGCACATTATTATGTTGTCCATGCCTTCATTTTTCATACAAACATCTTCATTTTATTTTTGCTCATAACCAACATGTGCTTCTTTTGCCTCCTCTTAATTACCCATTTTTACTTTTTTTTCCCCTCTTTTCTAAATGTAGAGAATGGAAATTTAACTCTCAACTTAGTTTCTTTGCACCCCATGTGACCAAAAGTAGGCAAAAATCCAAGGATGTTAGTGGAAATAGCCTTTTAGGGAAGGATATAAGGAACCCAAATTTTGCCCAACCCTTGAAGGATTGGAAATCTATGAAAGTAAAAGGGCACTTGGGTGCAACATTTGATCAGAAAATGAAATTTGGTTTTCAGAGTTTTTCTTGATTGTTTTTAGGTTAAAATTCATCTTGGGTAGGCTTTAGCCTAAGCCAATGTCATTTAAATAGCTTAAGAATATTGGAAACCTTCTTCTACCGATTAAATTTAATTAAAGCCTTATTTTTATACTTGTTATTGAAATCTGTAAAAGTAAACATAATTTGGTTAAAATCAAATTAGTAAAAAAATTCAATTAATTCGATTAAAAGAATTTTTATACGAATTACGAATATAGATCTTTATAAAACTCGTATTTTTTTGAACAAAAAGTATAAGGAAATACTATCCTCTTGGTTCAATCAAGTCCAACCACAAAAATCAAAGAAGAAAAAGGGAAGGGGGGGGGGGGGGGGGGGTGGTCTACTCAAATAAATCCAAGATTGAAAATTTCCTAAAATCTTGTTGTACATGTAAAAACCATGAAATTCAGGGTCTAATATCTAAAGTTGGTTGTTTGTCCTTTGTAATGTCCAGATTGGAAGGTGATGATGTGTGATAGATCAGACTCTTTCAACACCTTTGTTTGCAATTTGCATGGCTCAAGTGAATACTTCTTCTCTACCAAGAATCCAAACTTGTCAGCTTCTTTTCTTCTTCTAGGTTTTGGAGTTTAGCTTCCAAGTCTATTAGTCTAAAAAACCAAAAGAAAAAAATCCCATTAATAGCCCACATGTTTTTTTGCCCTTCAATAAATAATACTAGAAAATTATAGAACAAAGTCTCTCAACTATTTAAAATATATATATCAGTCAATAAGTTATTGATTGGCATTGGAATTCAAAAAGGATGTCACTTTCTTTTTTTGGTTTATTCTATATGCAATAATGCATACCAGGGTTTTGATTTGAAAGGGTAACTTGTCCTATATTCTTTCTGACAACACGCTAATGAAAAGAAAAAAAAATCAATTCTACATTTATGTTCTTGCCATGATTGAATGTGAGAATGGGATGAAGGGTAGAGGAAGAAGTGGGGTTGCATATATATATATATATATTAGATTTTGAAGTTTGGGTTTTTTTTTATTTTGCATTTTTTATTGTTTAAAATGCATAATCCAAACAAAACAAAGCAAAGAATGTGTGGTATGAAATGAGACACCCAAAATTGGTGGGGATGAAGTTTCTCATCATTTGTAACTTTTGATTATGTTATGTGGGTTTAGGCTGCCACACGTTTCTGCTAGCTTTTTGTCTTTGTTCTTTCTTTTTTTTGATAAATAATAATTGGAAGGATGGTGGCAATGATCTCTTTTAAGGAGACCAAAAAGTTGTTCAAAGTACTGTTAATGAATAGTGAACCCAACCCACCCACCTGTAATCTTTATGTTGCTTTTCTTCTCATCAATAATAGACAACACTGTTTTGCCATGTGTCATTTGGGTTAAACATTAGGATGGACCAAATTTGCCTCATCAAATTCCTTCCTGCTTCTCATCTCTGCATCCTCACCAGCCTTATCTGCAAACCCTACTTGCTACAAGCATTCTGTGCATTATTCAAATATAATTATCATCAAATAAAGAAAACAAATTGAAATTAAATATGATGTGGTTAGACCACATCGTTTCTCAGGGACCCATTATGCATGGCCTTGAGCAGCCCATTACTGGGCTAAAACGGCCGATTAAGGCACAAATATAACTGGACTCGAGCACCGTTAACTCCTAGCACGCCCTACTTATCAATGGGCTACATCGGCCCACCAGGACTTGTACCTATATCGGTATTAAAATAATTTAAGAAATATTACCCTTGGACAAGTTCTTATGAAAGAATTAACCTTAATACTATTCTACGTATTTGTCGATTTTATTTTGACATAAAGTTCATATTTTGTTGTATTATAATAATATTATAGATACTACTACCATATATGTTATAACCCATTTTTATTTTGAAACAAAATGGCTTGACACCCAAACATATTAAAGTGCCTTTCTTCAACTTGCTTGCTGTACTCAATAATAACATTACCAAAAAGCTTGGAGATGTATCAATGTAAATCCCATCTCCTGGCCTTTTTTTAACTCAAATTAATTAATGTAACTCTATTAATTAAAAATTCATTAAATATCTGAGGATGTCCGTGAGCTGTAGGAGTATAGGACAAAAAACATAAAAGGTTAAATTGGGTTCCAATTTAGATTCTTCTATGTAGTTGTTAAGAGCAAAGAGCAACCACCAATTTTTACTTTTCAAGGGTAATGACTAGCAAAACATTCAGCTTCAGGGGGATCAACCTGGCAGTTAGTTAGAGACCATCTACACCACTCCACAGAGATTACATCAGGAATAGCACAAAGCTCACTTCACCTGCGAGGAAACCCCAATCAATTAACCCCAGATATAACCAATGGGAAGATGCAGGTGAAAAACAAATGGAACTTGAAATATTTCCTCGTTACCTGCTCTTTTGCGGACAGCACCTTTTCGGCCCAAATTATCGGGAGTTTGATCCTTCATGAGGCTGCCCATGGAGACCAGTTACAAGTCACATTCCATCCTCAAAATGCAATCAAAATTGCACACAGTACAGTCATTCTACTTCCTTAGCATGGAATTTGCCAATTAAGCAACAGCTCGATTCCCACAAACAAAATCACATCCCGAATGTTCTGTTATACAGATCCCCCGAAGTGGGCATCCTGTACTTTGAACCTTCATAACTGGAATAAAACTTGTTATATCCCAATCTATCATTTCTGAGGAGCTCTGCCACACCGAGACTGTTTCCACCCTGAACCTCATTCCATCCATCCCAATGACCATTTGACATGTGTGCATTCCTTGACTGTTGAAGAGACAACTGTGCAAATGGGGACATATTGTTCACCTGGGATTGATCGATTAGCCTGGAAGAAATTCCATAAGAGTCACTAAGAGAAGAAAAGCTATCCCCGACATCATATCTTAGGTTCTGATGAGGAGAAAGAGATCTCTGCATCAATAGTTGAAATCTGGCCTCGTTTTCATAGGGACCTAACTGTGGTGGAAAATTTGATCTCATGTCTAAGCCTGAATTGTTAAGCCCTCCCTGAAGACTACCCTTACCAACTGCCAAAATTGCTGGATCCACAAATTCTATATCCCCAGAGCCACCAATACCACCACTTGCCGGAGCCTGATAAGAATTTCTTAACAGGGAGGAATTGTCCATCAAATGAATTCCTAAAAAGAAAAAGCAGTCAACATTAATTTGCAGGCTACGAACTCTCAAATATAGAGAGCCAAAATAAAAAAAAAAAAACAAAGAGCTTACCAGATGTTGTGTCAAAACCATGGTCTACTCTCTCATGAGAAGAAAAGCCTGGAGGTGGTGCCCTGCTAGGAACAGAGAATCCAGGTGGGGCTGAAATTTGAGCTCTTGACACTGCTAAGAAACATTGAATAGGGATTAGTACGAACTAAATCAAAACATAATTCCAGAAAATCCAAAAAGAAAAAAATGACATGTAGAAACAATGCTCAATTTAGCCAAAAAAAAAGTCAACCACAAAAAGTCACTTGGTGCACTCAGAAGTCAGAAAAACAAATTACAAGCGAAGAACATGGAACAGTGCATATAAAATTAAAATTCTATTTATGCCAAACTAATTTATCGATAATAACATTAAGATCACATAATGAGCATGCTTGTTTCATAATTATAATTCATAAACAACAGATACCACTCAACTCAACATTTGGACAGCAAGAGTAAGGTTCACTAAGTCCAATAGTAGGTTGGCAGAAACTCACCAGAAAGCTTATTAGAAGAGAAAACTGAAGGACTGCTGGTAAAATTGTCAGATTCCTCAAAGTTACCGGAAGAAAAACCATTAGAAATTCCAAACTTATTTAGATAGAGATCCCTGCTTTCTGCAAAATCTTGGCTGGAAGAGCGGTTCCTTGGCATTTGCCCAAAGACACTAAATGAGGACTCAACATCAAATGGATGATATTTAGAATCCTCCTGTCTCGCAAAGGAGAATCTGGACTGATTGTTATTCTGTCCTTTCCAGGAACTAGATAATTTGAGAGAACTGGGCTGCTTGTCAGTGTCACCAAACAACTTAGCCAAGTTCTGAGGTGAGGCTAGGGACTCATCCCATGTATCCAAATCTAGCGACAATATGTTTGAGATTATGCTGCTCTCTCCTGTATCTTTAGCAGCATCGCTCCCAGCATTACCAAGGAATCTTCCCATCTTCTTCCCTTTCCCTTCATTTGGAAGCAGAAGGGAGCCTTCTGTGATAATATCAGAACCAATACTACTACTGCTTATGTACTTCTCAGGGTATCCATTTGATAAAGAAGAAACACTAGATCCATGAAAACGTAGACTCTCACTAAGTTTATTATCTACAAAGAGAGTATCAGCATTCAAATTAATGGCACCTAAACCTTCATTACGATGCAAAGAATGGGACCCAGAATGATTTGATAAATGGAGCGAACTTGGTGAATTTGGCACATAACTTGAACGGCTAATGACTTCAGGATCCTTGAGTCTTTGATTATCAAAAGACAATATGTCTTCCTCTACTTCAGAACTTGTATTTGCCACTGCTTGAGTTTGCATATCAGTTCTCCAATCAGACTGCTCTTTTGAAATACACACCCCATTGGGAGATGTCACAGCTCTCCCAGCAGCTGGTGAACTTAAAGGTTCTCGATAGTGATCAATATAACGTTGTTGTAACCCCTGACTACCAGGTGAGCTGCTTGATCCATGATCGGAAGCTGAACTGCTTGGTCTAACTAAACTGGAAAGTCCATTCAAGACATTCCTATCTAAGGTCAGCGCTGACATATCCGAGCACAAGCTCTGTATCTTTCCATCAGTAGAGGAAATATTCCCCTCTTTTTCACTGGGGGAAATAAAAGACTGCTCAGCATGGTCAAAGGTGGAGCTTGTAACATTTGATGGTATATTAGTGCACTGGTCATTATAATTGGATGGTGGTGGACAAGATAACTGGCTGCTCAATGATTTAGAAGCAGAAACTACATCAGGTGAAGGAGGTTTCTCTAGTGGAGTAGTTCGACAATCTAAACTGGCATTTTCTTTTAAAGGTTTTAACAAATCAGGTTTACCCATCATATGCATAGCATGAATTTCCTCAGATGGCTTCTTTATAACATCACCATGTAATGTAGAAACCTGATTTGTGTTTGCCACAGCAGATGAAAATGGCAATGTGCTGCTAACCATATCAGATTTCTGCTTAGAAGGTCCATTTGAACATGCTAAACCAGCTGTTTGTGGATGGTTTAAGGCACGCATTCCCCTGGCAGAAGGATTCAGAACTTTTAGCCCCAGAAATTAACATAACAAAGTGTAAAAGAGAAAATAAATAAATGACATACCATGATGCTCCAGCAGGAAGAGCAATAGATCTAACAGAGCTTCCATTTGGAGGAGAACCTTTAGGAATGCTCACTGTTGTATTCTGCAGCATATATAAAATCACAACCAAAATCAGGTGCAGGCACTCGTGCAGGAGCCAAGCATACATGGTGCTTTAACCCACCCCACCCCATTCTTTGAGAAATTCTCCTTGCAATGCCCCAAGATAAAAACAAATATATATATAAAGTAAAAAGTTAGGAGAAGGTCTGGTTGGTAGAGCACTTCATTGTTTTCCTAAATTCTTTGAGTAATAATTTGACTTGCTATTTTGTTTGGGATTTAAAAAACATGGACTTACATTTGGAGCATTTTTAGCAATAGGTTTTGCTGCAGATGCAGAACTGTTGGGGCAATAATCATCCAGTGGTGGAGGTAACATATTTCCAGCACGCCGTTGCATATTGTTTGTTGCACCGGTTATTTGCTGAACCCTACTCCTTTAAACAATTAAGTTCATTAATCATTCAAGAGAAGTAATGTGAAATTACGCAAAATTCATGTGGAACCTGGAATACTTGCTTAGAACTGAAATGTGGCAATAAAGCAGAACCAACAACTCCAAATATTGATTTGAAATTCCTATTTGGCTAGCAAGGACAAAAATACTAAACCTATTTTACAAAGCCAGTAAGAAACCATTTTCAAATTTTTCCTATAGCAAAAATTTGAGCTTCATGGGACAAACAGAAAGATAAAACCTTTTGACACTAAGCGCTTGCAAAAGGTTAGGATCCAGGAAGCAGCAACGGGAAGACATAATCCTTTTGACATGTTATCATAAGGTCAAAAGATAGAGTAATCCATATACCAAGAAAAAAATTGAGTTGAATAGAAATAAAAGCTGACAAAAAGTCCTTTGCAGGAGTTAGCTTCCCAATAATTAATGTGACTCTATCATCCTTCCTTTCTACTTGGGTATACAATCAGCCAAAAAGCTTTCTGCATGTATATTATAGCACCATTTGGCATGGGCTAATATAGCAGTAACAAATGTCTATGACAGCTCTAAATGGCTTTTACTAATACAAGATGAAGCAACTGTATATGACAGCTCTAAATGGCTTTTACTAATACAAGATGAAGCAAATGTATATGACAGCTCTAAATGGCTTTTACTAATACAAGATGAAGTTATTATAGAAGCATACATGCAAAAATTCGATTCTGAAAGTGTCAACTAGTTGGTTTTCTTCATCACAGAAAGAAAGTTACATGCAAACTCAATAAAAATAAAATAAAATAAAATTCAAGAAATAGAGATTACAGCTATAACAGAGTAGCAAACTCAAAATGAATATACCTTGTGTATGCTGATATAATCTCATCTTTTGTGAAACTATCCTCTTGAGAACCAATCTCGTGCAAATATAGACAATCAGGATTGCTGCAAGGCTGAACCCCCCCAAAAAAAAAATCTCAATTAGAATTACATTTGATATAGTAGTTTTGAAACGTAGCAGCAACAAATAAATAATATTTTCTTCAACTTATAAAACAAATGAACCAAAAATCACTTTCACACATACCACATTTCTCAGCCATGCATGACAATACTTTGTTGTACCAAAGCACGCCCTGAAATGAATATTCCAACTATTACAGATAACAACAAGGATCAAACTAACAAAATGACAAACTCCATATATACATGCTCATACTTTAATGGTCTACCATCCAAGACAAACCCATGTACAGACTGGATACAACGAATTGCTTCCTCTTCTTTTGAATAAGTAATATATCTGTATATAGGGTCAACAAATGTAAGTTGAATAGAGCATACTAATAACAGAGTACTAAAAAAGAGGCAGGAATACTAAAATCTTCAAAATAATAAGATAAATTTACTTTCAGTTTTCAAAAAACCCAACTACATGATATAATGTCTTCTATCAAAGATCCAATATGCAAACCAGGTACATCTTAATATTTGGAAGATTTAAAACCAAATACATGAGATTTCTGCACTTACACACTACATGTATTGTTTGGAAATTGCTGAATGACACCAGCTGCAGTCCGAGACATAGATACTTTAAGAACTTTCCCATACTGACCAAAATATTCTCGCTGCTGGAGAAGCTGCACAAAAGAGATACATGATTAGGTAATGATACAAGTATAAGAGTTAGCTTGCCAATGCACGCGTTAAGGAGAGAGAGAGAGAGAGAGAGAGAGAGAAAGAGAATACATCTTCATCTGCCAGATTAAGTGGCAACCCAACTATGTAAACAAGATTCCTTTGAATCACCCGCACACTGCTCAGTTGCTTCCTTCCTTCAGAAGATTTAGTCTTTGCCTTTTGTGACTTCATCTTTCTCTCCATATTAATTTCAGCAACCAACCTGCTTAGAAGAATATATATATATATACACACAAACAAGAAACAAGGGTAGGTAAATATTGAAATATCCTTAATAAGAATAAGCTGTGTGGTAGCTTGACTACCTCTCACAATTCGCAGCCATCCCTACAATCCTTTCTTTATCATAAGCACTACGACATGCTGGGCACCGTCCCTCTGTCTCATCCTTCTCAGCCATATCCATTATGTGATGCCAACACCAAACACATATCTGCCACGAAGTAGCGTTTGAAACAAAATAAGATCAATAGAGATAAGGCCGGCCTATGCACATATTAATTCTCCTCCTTTTTCCCTCTCTCACTTACCATTTCTTTTTACTTTTTGTTCTGATTTGAATTGCCTAACAAATGTAAGAGAGAAAATAAAAGAGTATTTTGCTTCAAACCTCATAACCACATTTGCAAGGCTTGAGTTGCTGATCAGTCAAATCCATGTCCTCCTCGCATAGGGGGCAAGTCTTTTCTCCCTCGTCACTCATGATTGCCTGAACCCCCGAGACAAATAAATAAACAAAAATAGTACTAATATCTACAAGTTGCATCACTGAACCTCAATTGAATTATCAAAACAATTAATCAACAAATTCTTCAAAATTTCATTTTCTCATTACATTGCAATGATCAAAACCCTCAAAATATCCCAATCTAATTACAAAAAGAATACCACAATCAAAATCTCATACTTCATTTCCGATAAATCGCAAATCAAACCCTAAAAATCCCTATTCACTCCAATATATAACTACTTTGATAATCTAAACCCCCAAATTTCCAGAAAAAATATATAGCAATCACCAAAATAAACCTTGACCGCTTATCAGATCAACATACGAAAACCACCAAATCAAATCTCCAAAAAAAATTAACAATCGAATTCCGAATCCAGTATCTTATCGAATAATTACCTACATGCAATACAATAAATCAACATAGCAACCAAACAAACAAGAAAGATAGACTCGCGATGATTCAATACTTCGTATAATTCAGACTGGAAAGAAGAAAAGAAATCAAGAATCTTAAAAGATACCAAAAAAATGAAGAGATCGAAGGGCAGAATTGGAAATTTAGGGTTTCAGATATTGAAAGATTAGCTGAAGAGAGAGAAACGACTTACAGTAAAGGGGGATGGGGGATCGAGAGGAGGAAGAATCTGTGAAGATGAGATTGTGCGATAAAAGGAGAAGAAGAAGAACAACAACAACAACAAGAGCAAGAGAAAACCACAAGGAAATAGAGAGAAAATGAGAGCCTTTAAAGAGAGAGAGGAGAGGGTTCTTTTGGTTTTTTGGTTGGCTTTTTGGGCTGCTGCTCGAGCTTCCTTTTTTTTTTACTCTTTCCTTTCTTTCTCCTCTGCGTCGCTGTCATCTAAATATTGTGAACTTCCTAATCTTGCCCTTGGATTTCTTCATTATTACGGGATTTTTGCCCTTGCCGTTCCGGTTGTGTCGTGTGTTTTTTTTTTAATTCAACTCGGGTTCTGTTTCGCAAGGGGTCCCTCTCTTTGGGTTTGGTTGTGATGTTCCCGATGCGCGCCACGTTTACATATTTCCAATCGATGGTTTCGATTAATCCGTGGGCCACCCTTTCAACCGTTGGATCAGAATCCGCGGTCCCACTTGCCATTTGTTTATTGCCCTAGTGGGCCCACTTGGTGAAGGAAAATTTTTTTTTATGGTTTACTTTGGTATGTGCTGTTGTCAATTTATGAGTTTATTTATAAGGTATTAAATTTAGGTCAGCATTTTAAAGTTGGAAATACAAAGAAGAGGTAAACCAAGCAAACAATAAAATTAAAGTTTAAATTATATTACTATATATGATAAAAAATTACTATTAATAATTTACTATAATTATATAGTTAATTTTGATATTAATCAATACTTTTTTGCCACTGAATTTAGAATTGTTTAAACAAATTAATGCGTTTAGAATATTCAAATGAAATTAATTATAAAGTTTAAGAAACCAACCTTCCAAATCCTCATGTAATTTGTATTTCCTTTATGAAGTGCCGTTTAATGTGTGTTCATACCGTGTTAGTAAATGAGCTGTGAATGAAATTGAGGGTTTCTTTTTCATATTATTATTATTATTATTATTTTCCTCTGATAAATGAAATGATTTCCCATTAATGTGGGTTTACTCAGCATTTACAAATTAATATATCACATTAATTAAAAAAAACTAAATTCTAACTCATTTCGGTGTCCAGTTTGGTTTTCTTTTTTTTTTTGCAAATCTACCTTACGTGTCTGAAATATTAAATTAAAATTTAATAGAATGCTCACATCCATAATTAATTGAAGTTCTTTCACGTCTAAACAATTGCGAGGCTTCCCTTCTTTGTTTCAAGTCAATTTCTCCTTCAACTCGGTTTGTGGTCTTCGCTTGCCACCACCTCTCTCTTTAGGTTGTTTGTCCTTAATAAACTTCTTATATTAATATTACTCTTGTCATAAGGTTATTTGTTTATGGTTCAGATTCTTGATTAATAGTCTAAGACTATACATGTAACATAAATTTATAAAAAAAAATATAAAATGCAGATAAAATATTTTTATTTGTCGAGAATATATTTACATATATTATACATAATTGGTACATTTAAACTTTAATTATTCGTCTAAGTTAACCAATAATTATGATAATATTGATGCATTTGAGCATTTATGATCTCTTTATTTAAAAGAAAGATCTAAATCCTTTTTCTTAAATTAAAAAAAAAACCCATGATAATACTCATAGTTTTGAGGTCGCTTAAGCTTTGGTTTAGGCAAAACACAATTTTAGAAAAAAAAATCGTGCATTTAATATTAGTTTTGTTACCTTATTATATATTGTGGTTTTTAATATGCACACATCTTTTCTTGAAACAATGCTTTCAACCTAATAATAATTTAGCATTTCTTATTTGGGAAATGGGGGATTTTGATAAATTCCCATTCTATATTGAAATCTGTGGTTGCGATTTTTCTTTTTCAAGTATACCAAATGCATTACTTTTATGGCCAAAAAAGGAACACAATTAAAATAGAAAAGAAATCTCCATGTTCTAAACCCATTTTGGGGACCGCCAATAAGGTTAAAACTCACCTTTTCATGAGTAAATTTTATTCTAATTATAATGTATTATGTGAAAGTTCTAATATCTTTGTATCTATATATTATAAACATATATATAGTTTTAATTTAGATGAAAGGTCTATGATTATTGGACACATTTCATTTTCTACATGATGCTATGACATTGATTGATTATCGAGCATCAACTCACTAGAATCAATTAATAGCAATTCAAAACTCGAATGTTTTATTAGAAGAAAACAATTCTTGAATTTTTTTTTCCTATCTCATTGTATTTATACTTGTTTGATATTTATGATCACATGAATTCAATTTTGATTATTTTTTAATATTATATAAAAAATTATAATTTTCTTAAAAATAATAGTCAAAATTAAATTAAATTTGATGAATTTTCTCCCAAAAACTCATCATGTCATGTGCACTTTGATTGGAAGGAGGCAATCCCGCCCACCGATTTGTTAGAATGCCATGTGGCTTTGGAAAATTGTCGCCAAAAAAATGGTATTACAAATTAGAAAAATGTAATCTTTGGCGATACTTCATTGGCATAAGACCATATATTTCTCTATGAGTTAACCAATTATTGGCATTAAAAGTTTTTTCTATAGGCTGAATTTCTTTAAAAAGAAAAAGAAAAGAAATTCAACATCTATGACAAAACTATTCTTCAAAACAATGTGTTTGCTTTGATGTTATGCATTATAATTATGTATTTATTTTATCTGATATCTAATTATAGATAATATTGAAATTTTATAAGCAAATTTTATTAAGGAAATCGTTTTTATTAATTAATAAATGAGAAAATACATAAACGAGTAATTTAAATTTTATTTGATGTTTAAATACTTTTTAATAAATTTGGTATTTTTTTGAAAATTTATATTGTCATGTTTGGTTCAACATGTATTTTTATGACAAAAAATTGTTTTTTGGATAATGGTTTCGTGTAATGAATTTAATAGTACAACCTACGTGAAAAGGAGTTTTAAAATTGAAAGAGTTTTAAATTTAATACTATAAAAATAAAGAAAAGGAAATAGAGAATTAAAATGAAATCAAAAGTTAATGTAAAATGGTAGGAATACAAGATTTTATGTATTTTTCCCAATATATCTTTTGTATACCTTAATCATCTAAAAACCAAAATTCGAAAAGAGAAATAGGAAAAAAAATGTGGTGAAAGGGGAAATGAATATGCTATTGGACATGACACAACCACTTCTAATAATTATCCCTTTTACTAAAATTGCTTTGTCAACCCACTAATATATTACTAAAAATATGAAGAAAATTAGTTAAGAATTCCTTTAATTGATATTTCCTTTATTTTTTATTCATCTTTTGTACAAAATAAAAATATCAATGAAACAAAAAATAAATTATCTTTTATAACTTCACATTAAAATAGATTAAAAATGAAAATCAAGAAAAATTAGTACATTATATTTATAGGATTATATGCTTATTGCTATGTTTTTCTATTTTTCTATTTTTTTGGGAATAAGGTGGAAGAAAGGAAAATAAAGTTAATAAAAAATGAAAATTTGAATTATTAAAGTAGATTTTCTTTTTCCTTTTTTTAATTTTCAAAAGGATTTTTGATATGACAGGTAAAATTGTTAATATGTTGAAAACGAAGGGCAAAGTAAGAAGATTCCATTAATAGTTCATTTTTTTTTCTTATCATTTTTTAAAACAATTAAAACCAAATGCTTCGAGACTTTCCTCTTACTTTCCTTTTTTCCCTCCAAATCTGCGTGTCCAAACACAGTCATTATCACGCAACAGAAATGGAGTTGAAATTCCATCCACCTTCCTGCAGCTACGTCGTTTCTGATCCAGGAAAGCCACAACCGTTGATAATCATCAATAAAAGAGTAACAATGCTCAACTAAATTCCAATATTTCTTAAATTATTCAGTAAATTTTCAGTTACGCTGCATCTTCTCGTTTAAATAATCTTTTTCTTTTTTTTATTGTTTCCGTTTGGTTTCCCAGAAAATGCAGGAAAAAAATGGATGTGACAGTGTGAATTTTGTTGTTCTAGTAAATCGTAATCTAGCTATTTTGTTTAAGGCTATCTGGATTCGATCTACTTTTGCTTTAGTTTAAGTTCGATCTGACTTGATTGGCAATTGACTAAGATTATTTTATCCGGCTAATCAATCTTTGTGAATGGAGATCTTTCTACCTATATTGAGGATACATTAATTATTTTCTAAAGTTTGCTTGCAAGTTGCAATGTTCCCCTTTAATCATAGTATATTGTTTCTATACCTACAAATAGCTTCACTGTCTCAATATATACGTGAGAATTTGATCCAAAGTAGCAAATTCGATGTTTTAGGTGTTAAAAAATAGCTAGTTTAAGTATTCGTGGTTACTTGTTTGGAAAGTTTCCTGTTTGCGCTTTGTTATCCATACTTATCAATGCTTTGGTTTGCTTGACAAAGGCAGAGCTATGAATTCACGATAGGTTGGTTTCCAGTTTGAAGAAAAGGGCTCAGTTGCCTTAGAATGAGTTGAATCTATTTCCTTTAATGGCGTAGTGGAATGCACATGTTCTTAGCGCTGATTTAAACTTTTCTGACCTTGAAATTACAGGTCTTATGCATTCATAACCTATAGCTTTCATGACTGTCTCTGTTGTTTAATGCTAGTTGAACTTTTCTGAAACAGAAATTTCATGTCTCGTGCATGCATGGCCTTTGCCTTTTGTGATATGGTTTAAATGTTTAAGTTGTTTAAACTTATTTAACTTTTTCTGGAACAGAAATCTCACATCTTGTGCATGCATAGCCTATACTTTCATGATAGTGATGAATAATACCGATCCACTTTCCTGGCAATAAACTGCATTTTTTGTGTTTTTGGATCAATAAGAATAAACCAGATGTCTTGTGCATGCATGTCCTGTATTTACGCTCTGTGGCTAGTTGTATCTCTTATGCTTATGGATTGTTGCTGTGTCATACCCTATATATGATGGATTCTTGAGGTCAGCAGAACATAATAGACTTTCTGAATGTCTATCTATAAATTGTTCTTTTACTTTTACTGATGATGGAATATATAGGGTTAATGCATGATACATTTTGCCATTTTCGCATTTATGATCGTTGCTGTCTCTTGCTGGCTGAATAACTGATCATTTTACTTGTTTGATTTCAATTTGTTGTTAACTTGTAACCTGCCCTTCGAAATCAAATATGTTGACAACTTATCATTCTTCCCTGTTGCTCCTGGGTCATTTCTTTCACTATTTATTGGAGTTGCTTTACCTATTGCGGATCGTGATCTTTTGTTTGCTCATGCTTGAAAGATGTTAAAAATTTTCAGTTCTCCTTTAACTATAACTCTGTCAAGCTGAGATCTAATGGCTACATGATTTAATCTGACGTTGTCCTAAAATTGAAAGTTCTGCATTTTGTGTGTGAATTCAAGACTCTCTTGACCTTTGTGCCTTGATCCGTTGCTGCATATTGATTTTTCTAACACCTATCCATTCACTAATAACATATTCACCCTGTTGGTTTGTTAACCCTTCATTCTATTGTGTTTATTATGTTATCAGAATCAACAAAAAGGGTAGTAGTGCTTAAATATCTCTCCTCTTAAAATGTTTAAATGCCTACTAATTGCTTACTGCAAGTATTGGGCTCAAGGTTCTATAATGACAAGCGATTATTACTCGAAGACTACAATTCATTATTATTATGTGATTTTAGATGAGGTGCATGTTAAACCTATATGTGTGCAGCATGCCTATTAAATTTTACATGTGCACTATTCGATTAAATTTGAAACTAATCACTCCATATTCAATCTCCAGCTTCTGCGTATAATTTATTTCTTTATTCTTTATCAATTTGAATCGCATTGTATGGATAAGACAGAAGAAACTATAAAGTCAAGTAGATAACGTGTGTGGCATGTAGGCAAGGAAAATAACATGGATGAAAAGGGCCACAGGACCCAAGAATTTGCTTGAGCTCTGCATGCTGTGTATTGCTGGTAAGTTGTTTACTGCTGTATATGGTCTCTAAAAGTCTTAAATCTATACATATATTTATTTATTTATTTATTTTCAGTAAGTTTCAGTAAGTTTGTTCTACTTGTAGGCCTGCTTTAAATACTGCTAGGATAGAGCCTAGGTTGATGTGGAATATATACTGATATACATAAAAATATAGACAGACTCAACACAGTTAAACGTTAATCTCACACTAGTTGGGTTTGATCTTATAAAGCCTTGTCCTACCTTCCCTATGATCTACAGCTATATTCTCTGAATAGATATCAAATAGTAGTATGTGATGTTAAATTATTACGAGGTTTTATATTGTGCTCTATGATTTAGCAGGACATTGTAAGATATGGAATTAAAGCAATAACAATTTGCAGCTACATTTGCTATCCTCTGTATTTTAGAAGTCTTTTAATGTCACTCTCCTTAGTCTCCTATGTCTAACAAAATTTGCTGCTAAATTAGTCTTTCATGAATGAGCTTATGGCTGACACATAGTGATTGAGGCCCATTGAACTTCTGAAATATATTGAGAAAGTATCTAAGTCTCTAAGCAAGCTTGAAATCCCAGTTTAATGGAAGTACTGATGAATTGAAACAGATCACTAATGATGCATATATATAATGCAGATGACAGAGGCATGGTTATGGCTTCTCTACCAGGGACATAGTGTACCGTAGAGAACAACAGGAATGCATGTCTGAGGCATGGCAACAGACCTGCAGCCATGTAGCTGTTCTGACCTCAACAACCAGACTTAGAATCCATGTTGGGTGACTGCTGCAATGAACTGCTAAACCTTCTTCCATTGTAGGCTATCGTGACTGATCACTGAACAGCAATAGCATCCCCCCACACTGTAAAACCTTGTGGTCAGCTTCTCCAGTGGTTGGTAACTGGCATCATCTCTACAGCAAAAAAAAAAAAAGAAAAAAGTTTAGACACCCCTTTCTCGGATCTCCGTTTCTTTTTGACAATCTGATCACCCTGCAAATGCAACTAACAGCCTTTAAAGAAAAAGAAAAGATCGTGTTGCTAACGTAAGAACTGTGCATGGAGCTGTTTTTTGTACTGAACTTTTTGCTGCGGTTCTACAGTTGTCCATTTGAGTTGACTCCTCGTCCTTGACATTAATAAGGGCGCCAGAAAATGCTGCAGGGTCGTTGCTGAGGCTGGGCCAATAAAATTTTGCGGGTTATATACCTGTCTGCTCAACGGGCCTTCACAACCGAATTGAATTGATCTAACCAGGTCTAATTTGAGCTTTCGGGCCATACCGAAAACACTAGTCCAATGTATTTTTTCTTCTTCTTCTTGTCATATATATATATATATATATAATCTCATGAAAATAGATTAAAGTTCTTTGTTGTGCAATGTGTCAATGCGCGTAATTTTTTGACACACGGTTTTTTTGCAGCAGGTCTGAACTTTGAACCGAAGGATATATGACGGTGAGTTGTTGGACCTTTTTTTGCATAAAGAAGGACTGATTCGTGGGTCACGATTGGCCATCTATGACCTCAGAAAGGTCAAAAACCTTGACTTCTGAGGTAATAACTAATCTTTTTACATAAATAATTAATGTAAAAGGGAGAAAAAAAGGTAAGAATATATTATATAATATATATATTATTTTCAATTTTCTCCTCTCTCATGGGACGTTCTCTAAAAGAGGTAAGTGGAATATTCGAATTATTTCATTTACAAATTGTTTGGATCTTTGGGGTAGTATTAATTTTTTTTGTATGACGTTAGCTTCTAACCAATTCCTTGTCGTCTTTACAATGTTTCCAGTTTCACTCTTTTTCGAATGACAGTTGCTGGTATTAAATAGGATAACACTGATGGCATGTTTGGTTCACTGAAAAAAAATAAAATAGGAATAGAATAATTATTTCAAGAAAATAGAATAAAGAAAGAATAGTTATTATGTAGATTGGTTCATGGGAATAGAATAAGATATAAATTGCTATTATTATTTATTCTATTATTTGGTTGGCAAAAATGATTTTAAGAATGGTTAAAAAATAATGGGTAAATGATAAAAATATATTTTATTAAAATTTAAAAATTTTTTAATTAAAAAATAAAAAAAACTATGATGAGAAATAAATACTTTTTATTAAAATTAAAGAATTTATTTTGTTAAAAGATAAAAATATTCTGAACAATAAAATCAAAATAACTTTTATTATAATTAAATAATATTTTCACTAAAATACAAACATATTTTTATTATAATTTAATAATATTTTGTATTAGAAGATAATTAAATTTTTTATTATAATTAAATAATATTTAATATTAAAAGATAAAATATATTCTTCATTAAATTTAAATAATACTAAATTATATTTTTTGTTACATTTATTATATTCAAATAATAATATTAAGTAATATGCTTTATAATATTTGTTATAGTGAAATAATATTTAAATATTTTCATTTCTCTTTTTTTGAAAATGAAGTAAAAAATTTTGTGTCTTTTGTGCTTTAGAGAGAAGAGTGAGGAAGAGAGAGAAAAAAATAAGTTTAGTATTTTTTATAAGGTAATTTTTTAAATTGTAAAAGGGTATATTTGTTTAATAAATTTTTTTTCTTATTCTCAACAATTTGAAATAGCTATTATCAAGGGGGCCTCGGTAATAGCTATTCAAGCTTCTTTTGAAATGGTTATTCTGAAGAATAGTCATTTCATTGAATTAAATGCAACTTTATCTCAAAAATGAAAATAAATGAGGAATGATTATTCCATTCCTCCCAACCAAGTATGCCTTGATATTTTTTAGCTATGACAAAGAAATATTTATTCTATGGATCGAAACATCGATTACTACTTTCAATTGCTAGTTATAATGATTACTGGTGATTATAAACAAGCCAAAAACGAAACATAAAGGAAGATTCTAACCCCAAATTCAAGACGTAAACAGTTTAGCTAAAGCTCTAGTTAAAAGATAGTTCGATTGTTTTGCTTCAATTGTTTGTTTGTTTCTAATCAGTTTTTGCTTGGCAAATGACTCACCCCAATGATATGTTAATATAAGTTAAAAGAAGTAGACGAAGACGTCAACTAATTTAGTTAATTAACTATTTTGTTTAAGAACTTAGTAGTAATACTCTTTTCAGTATGATTGATCCGACAGAGGTAAAGTTCGAAAACTAACTTTCAATTAATAATACCTATATTTAGAACAAAAAAAAAAGGGGGGGGGGGTGTGGGAAGGGATGGAGATATGTGCAAATTCTTTCTTGACGTGTTTTTTTTATGATCATAATTATGCCTTATTTATTTATTTAATTATTTAATCTTTTTTTAATGTATGGATAATATCGTCACTATCATACAACTAAGAAACAAATGTTAAGTTCTTAATCAATAATGTAATAATGATAATAGTATAAAGTATAACTTAGACTATTTATATATTTATAAAAGCCTATCCTTAAAGTCATTTTTTCGTTGGACCCACATTTCTGACCAATAAATGGTCACGAGGTTTGACGCTTTGGGAAGCATATTCCTTTTCACATCCTATAATGACTTTGTTTTTTACTTTTTCCGACTAATAGTCTGGTTTGGACAACAAATTCTTTTCACTTTGCTTATAATTCTTAATGAAATAATTTATCCGTCGTATATATGGACAAATAAAATTACTAGATAATGAAAATCCATCAATAAATATGTTCATTTTTTTAATTCAATATAACACTTAAAGGACAGTATTATAAATTTTAAATTGATAATATTTATTATTTGTATTCGAGTAGACACAATAAATAATAAATATATTTAATAAATAAGTATTTTATCAATTGTGGCAAACAACTTAACATGCTATAATTATTATTATAAAGTATTAAAAAAAGAATATTAAAATAAAATTTGTTTTTGGAGAAAGAATATAATAATATTTTCAATTGGTCATGGAACATAATCAAATAATTTTAATCGATTCTATCAAAAAGTAATTTTTTTAATAGGCAACGTGCAAAGTGGCATAAAACTGGCGCCAAGTGCGTTTGCATTGGGTTGCGTCAACGTGGGGGCTGCCTCATGATCCCCTATTTTTCTTAATGCACGTGGCGAACAGGTATTGGCAATATTGAGTCCTAGGACCAGTGGGATTGCAGCTTTTGGTCTACAGAGGAGCGTAGCAAACGATGAATGCACATGCAGTTTTTTTCATTTTGACCAATGGGAAATAAAAGGGTGATGGGCGTTCCTGTGGGAAGCTCCGTATCTTTATCACTGCTCGAATGGAATCTTCTCTCCCTCCAACGCGTTCACACTGTGAATACAAATATTTTTCCACAATATGAAAATTACCATAATTTCACTTGGCAGTTCAATTGACAAAAATAACCTTCCCTGCCATTTTTATTCGGCTATTCCACTCCTCCATTTCCTATTTGGATTGCACTTGAAACCATTTTCATTTGCAAATAAAAAAAAAGAAATCATTTTCATTTTGCAAATAAAAAATATATCATATTGATTTGAGAAATAAAAATATATATTAGTAAATAATTTTGTTTGCAATTTCAAAATTGACGTGGTGGTTTGTTAAAATTCAAGTAACGATTATTTTAAGTCAAATATTACTCGAAACAATAATAAAAATTTATCTAATTATCAAAATTCTTTAATACAATTTAATTTTGAAATTCAGCATGTAATGTGTTTTCGTTAATTAATTAATAATAATTGTTTAAAGAATTGTTGTATTGATAATTTACCATAGTAGGATTTCGATATCATGTTGTGCTTGGTTTTTTTATTTTCACAAACATATAGATTTTGATACCATATTGAGCTCGATTTTTTTTTTACAAAAACATGAGTAATATATTGTTAGTAAAAATGTGAAACAAGCTTGAGTTTCATTGATTAACATTCCATATATTTTTTAAGTTTAAACCCTGTTTGTGTTTGTCTTTAGACTCTAATTATTACACAATTTACCTTTGTTTGTTTTTCATTTGAATATTTAATAATTATGCAAATGACACCTGGATTGTCATGTAATGTAATTATTAATGTAACTAAAAGAATTATATCAACTGAATGAGTTAAATCTCATATTTAATTAAAAAAATTAACTCTTAAAACTTTTTCTAAAAAGAAAAAAAAAGTGAAATCTTTGATAAATTACAAGCATATATTCGTCATCTTTATTATCATTTAATTTAAATCTCACGATACTTTTATTTTTCATCGTATTATTTTATAACTATGAAGTTTAAAATTAAAAATTCATTCAAATAAAAATGATCGGCCACAATTATTTTGAATATTAGTCTCTCGAATATGATATTTTTAATATTTTTAAATTTTAAATTATTATTATTTTTTTGTCAACCCATTTTTATTTCTATACATTGCATGGGAACTGTCTCCAGCGAAAAGATCATCGTTCAACCACAAAATATTTTCCATTTACGGTAAGAAAGCTCAAAAGATAGCGGTCTGATCCGAAGACACGTTGTCAATGACGAAGAGAGCTTACATAAACCACAATACAGCATATTAATCCTCCATTCTTCCCTTGTAAGGAGAAATCGGTCATTTCGAAAAATCCATTCCATTTCATTTTGCCCATAAAAAAAATTAGAAACCATTCCAATTTCGGTGGGCCCTCCGATCTTTATGGTAATAAATCAAAACCAAAATCCCGTTTCTCCAATAAAATCTTGACTATTTTCTTTCCCTTTCTTAGATCAGCCCACCTAACCCGGCAAGCCCAGCCGTGCATCATAAATACTCAACCCAAATCAGGACCGTTGACATCTCAAACAAACACCAACCACACGATCTTAGATAATCGTACGGCTGATAACAGTCTACTAGAACCTTCCCTCTCTTCACTCTCCCCTTATATCTTCCCCCCCCCCCTGAGGAGAGTGCTTGTGCTCAGCTCGTGTCCATCGCGTGGTGTTTAGGGTTTATATAAATAGTTTTACCTGCATTCTCCATCAACCGCACCTTCAGAAAGGTTTGGTTTCCGATCTGAGTTAGGATCTGATCTTATTGATTTGAAATATTTGGTTAATATGGATATGGTTTGTTTTTTTTTGGGGTAGTAATCAGTGAAAATGACGAAGTGTTACCCGACTGTGAGCGAGGAATACAAGAAGGCCGTTGAGAAGGCCAAGCGGAAGCTCAGGGGTCTCATCGCCGAGAAGAACTGTGCCCCAATCATGCTCCGTTTAGCGTAAGCTCACTTTGTTCTTTTTTTCCTGTCGTCTGATGTAATTATTGGTTGTGAGATTTTGTGATGTTGATTGATCGGACGGTGATGGTGGGGGGAACAGATGGCACTCAGCTGGAACTTTCGATGTTAAGACCAGGACCGGAGGTCCATTCGGAACTATGAAGCAGCCTGCTGAGCTGGCACATGGTGCTAACAACGGTCTCGATATTGCTGTTAGGCTTCTCGAGCCGATCAAGGAGCAGTTCCCTATTCTCACTTACGCTGACTTCTACCAGGTACTCTACTTTTAATCTGATATGTATAGATATATATACATATATTCGCTTCAGCTTGGACTATTTTATGTTTGGTTTGATTTTGACTGGAATTTTATATCTTCGTGTTTTAATGATTGGTAGCTTGCCGGTGTCGTCGCTGTCGAGATCACTGGTGGACCTGAAATTCCGTTCCACCCCGGAAGAGAGGTCAGTGATAATATCTGATTCCGCAACATTTAGTTTTAACATTAATTGAATGTTGATGTGTACGTTCATGGATCTTGAATGAAAATTTAAGTTATATTATTAGAGTTAAAAGGAAATTCAGTGTCTAATATTTTGGTTTTGCAATTAGATTATCTATTGTTTTTTAGTTTTGGGGAAAATAGTGAGGGACTTAGTTTTGGTGCTGAACTTTTAGATGATGTTCCTCTTTGTGAAATGGCTTTGAGCAACAAAACGTAAAGTGAATTTTATTGTGTCGAATTATCGGAAAACGAAATTTGTTGGTACTGTATTTACCTACAAGCTTCTTGTTATGAATGCAGGACAAGCCTCACCCACCACCTGAAGGCCGTCTTCCTGATGCTACCAAGGGTTAGTATACACTATTTGTCAAAGCTTGTTGACATGCCTTTGTTAGCTGAGTGATGGATTTTGATTTAATCTTTTGATAAATGTCTTGCAGGAGCTGATCACTTGAGGCAGGTCTTTACTGCTCAAATGGGTCTTAGCGACCAGGACATTGTTGCCCTTTCTGGTGGCCACACCCTGGTCTGTTCTAAAAATTTCAAATTCCCATGTTTTTGTGATGTTTGAAATGTTGTTTGCCTATCAACTTAGAATGATATATATTTTCTTTGCCTTTTATGTAGGGAAGGTGCCACAAGGAGAGGTCTGGATTTGAGGGACCATGGACTACCAACCCCCTCATCTTTGACAACTCTTACTTCAAGTGAGTTTCATTTTTTATGAATTATGTTATTCCTTCGTTACATGCAAATACAAGTCCATTGAGTTGCGTTGAGCAATCTGTCTTGAAGTTGATGCTAATTGGTTAATATTTTACAGGGAGCTCTTGGTTGGAGAGAAGGAAGACCTTTTGAAGTTGCCAACTGACGTAGTTCTCCTGTCTGACCCTGTTTTCCGTCCACTTGTTGATAAATATGCTGCTGTATGTAACTCTTTCCTTCATTCCAGTGTATCAGAATTTTGACATAATCCCCAACTGAGAAGTTGAATGTTGCTGATTCTGTTGATTTTTACTTATTTGCAGGATGAGGATGCCTTCTTTGCCGACTACACTGAAGCTCACCTGAAGCTCTCTGAGCTAGGGTAATCTTTGCATTAATTTCTTATTGAACTTCAATTATCCTGTACTTAATTTTACTCGGCTTCCTCCCTTTGTGAGATCACTTATGGTCTCTATTTTTCCTCGCAGATTTGCTGATGCATAAGCTTATGGTTGCAAAACGAGATGAAGCCAACAACGTTTGCTGCCTCACATGTACTGGGTTTTGTAAACTCTTAAAGAATAGTTACTTGGCAGCTGTTGGCTGAAGAATTTGGGTGGTTTTATGGTCTTATTTTGTTGAACATGTTGAATGGATTTTGGGGAGATTTCAGATGGTACTAAGCTTTTCTGGATAAATAATATAATTTCTTCAAAATGCACATCCCCATTCTGGTTATTTATCCTTGTTCTCAAGCTTGCTTTCATGGTGGATGATTTCACAAATGATTGGTTAATACATAGCTGAAGATAAGCTATGTGTCATAGTGTTTTTCAGAGTTAACCACACACAAAGGGCAGTTTAGAATTTAGAGTTTGCTCCCTTCCCACTACCTAAGCTTAAGCAAGGGGGGCATTTGTGATGGGACTGCCTTATCAAAGTTATGATGGTGACTGCCATCCTTGCTACCAGCCAATTGGTATGGCCTCATGTTACAAAAGTTGATTGCCTTTTGGCTATATGATTGAGCAGTTGGAGTAGACAGACGGAGCTAGCAATCTCGGTAGATTTTTTCCCTAGGAAAACCAGAGCTGGGCCTACTGGGTATGTGGTGTCGGGGTCTAATATCCTTTCCTAAAAAAGGGTGAATTCAATGCCAATGGGCCTGGAAATAGTCCAGGACTGTATTTCCTGGATTGGCAAGTTTCCCTTCTAGGGTCATGAGCCAGATACGTGACCCATCATCCGCAGATTTTGGTCGGAGCCATTGTTCCACATAGGTCCAAGTCACTTGCTACGAAACAAACTCAGTGAGGGTTTATCGACAAGGTTTAGTCAAACCAAGCTTCCTGATAACAACCTCAAACCAAACAGTGAATTGAACAGCGTGTTGCATGAAAGTACACTACTAACGCAAATCTTAACACACTCGTTTTAGTTTTGACTAGTTAATTAATTTGCCAAATACAGCACACTCCAATCATGTTTTAATGCTAAAAACAGACTAGAAAGTCATAACCTTTAGCACCATAGTTAGTAATGGACAGTGAAAGTTCTTGCTTACTTTCTAGGTCATGGCTCGACCCTATTTATATATTTTGTGATTTTAATTTTTTACATGACAATTGTCATTTTTTCTCAATTAATTCCGTATAGATATTTTCTTTTTCAATTAACATCTTATGAATAAACTCTGGTTCTACAAGTAATAGGCTCTCAAGTGACATTTTGTGTAAACATTCTTTTTTTTTTTTTCCAATTAATATAATAAGTAAGTTAATTTTATTTTGATGATCTTATTGAATAAAATTAATAGTTTAATCATTCACGAGAATAGAAATTATCTACAAGATACTAATGGAGAAAAAAATATATACAAATTGCTAATTGAAAAAAAATTATAAAATATTATGTATGAAAAATTAAAATTATAAAAAAATATAAATGGAGTTTATCCGTTTATCTTTTATGATCCGACAATTAAATTTTAAATCGAAAATTATCCTTTCCATGGAAGGTTAAAAGTTCAACACTTTAAAATCTTTTTTGTTTTCTTTGAATGGGTTTGGATTTGTCAAGTTCAGCATGACATAAAGTTTGAAAACAACAAACTTATTGTTTCATTTTCCTCACTCACAAAAGTATTGACAAAAAAAGAGAGGAAGTTTTGGCACTTTGACCTTGGCTTTCTCTCACGGGGAATCCCTTTGAACCATTGCCCACGGAACTATATTTTAATATTATCCCCCTTCACCTTTCCGCTTTCCTCTGTCCGCTGTTTGGCACAAAGAGAAAGACCTTTCCTTGGTGTCATCATCGTCTGTTTGGGGCATTGTCAAAGTAAAACGCGTCGACGGGAAAAAGTTTTTCACAAATGTCAACATGATCATGCACGTTGTGAAAAACTTTCAATGTGTAAATGGAAGGGACTTTGGTAAGGAATCGAAATGATAAAAAGGATGTTTGGGTTTACGTGTAGTTCGGGAATTGAATTGACAAGTTCTCCAATAATTGAAGCTTTGGCTTCCTTCAGTTCTTGTTGTCCTTAATTTCGATTGACTTAATCACGTTTACAAATGGTTGGATGTAATTCCCCTTCGTAAATCCTTTACGTGTCATATAATTGACCTTTCTCTTTTCGCTTTGGTCCGAAAAAGAAATTAATTGTATTTTTTTATTCTTATAAGTTTCATTTTTCAAAATTTATAAATAATTCAGAGTTAAATGTAAAATAAAAAATTAAGACATATGACTTAATTTGAAAATATTTTTTTAAAGTATAATTTAATATACTTTTATAATTAATAATTATCATGTGAAATTGACGTAAATTTAATATGAAAAATAAAAATGTCACGTGTCATATCATTATCATTCATTATAACATGTTAACATATCATATCTGTACAATATGATATAAAATAAGAAGTTATGTTTTAACTAAAATAATTAATCATGTAAGAGCTTATTTAATCTAAGATAAAAAAAATAAAAACCTGATTGAACGTAATTAAAAAATAAAATTTTATTTTAATTTTTTTGAATAATTTAAGGATTCTTTTAAGTATTATTATGCTTTCCTTTTTTTATATATCTCAAAAGGAAATTTTTTTATACATTATATTTTATATTATAAATTTATTTTTCATATTAAATAATGTAATAGTTATATTTTATAATTTTTTTCAAATTTTAATATAAAGTACATCAAAATCAAAAGTTTTTATTTAATTTTCATTAAAGTGAAAAGAATATTATTTTTTGTATTATATGATTTTTAAAAAATGTACATTAAAACATAATTACAAATAATAGCACCCGTAATGTAAGAATTATTTATTTATATTATCCATCCAAATGGGGCCTAACTTTGACCTTTTGAAAAGTATTACTCATGAATATTACAGTAATTAAAAAAGCTTTATTAAATGTGGCATATTACAAAGAAATATATTAAAAAAACCAATTATTTTATTTTTAATCCATAAAGCTGGCTAAAAGGGCCGTTAAGAGGGCGAATAAGACCGTTGACAGAACTCCATGAAATCTCAACCGTGGATTAGAGGCGGCCGCGATCTCAGCCCTCCATCAAACGCGTCCTCTGTTTCTCGCGGGTTTTCCTTCCTCCTTCCTCGAAGCTATGACGAAGCTCTCTCTTAAGCTCTCACTAAAATACCACAAGAATAATAATAATAATTTATTCTTCCTTTTTTCTTTTTCCCCTATATATAAAAAACCTTAGACTTCTCTTCGATTACTCAAAGAGAAAGCAAAAGGAAGAAAAAAAGGAGTCAAAAGGAGAACAGTGAACAAGTAAAAGGTAGCGAAATGGCTGAAGTTGTTCCGGAAAACGCCGGTGGTCAGTTAGGAGATTTTCCGGCGATTCATACGCACGGTGGTCAATATATTCAGTATAGTATTTTTGGAAATTTATTTCAGATAACGTCTAAGTATCGGCCTCCGATCATGCCTATCGGTCGCGGAGCCTACGGCATCGTTTGGTATGCGATTAAAAAGTTAGCTATTTCTTTCGGTTTTTTCAGTTTATATCGTTCGATTTTGAAATTTTATTTTTTTGTATTTTTGGATTTTGAAGCTCGGTGTTGAATTCGGAGACGAATGAGATGGTGGCGGTAAAGAAAATCGCCAACGCTTTTGATAATCACATGGACGCTAAGCGTACGCTTCGTGAGATTAAGCTGCTTCGACATTTGGATCACGAAAACGTGAGCTTCTTTCTTTGTAACTTTTTTTTTTTAATTTTGTAATGTTTTTATTGCATAATTTTTAGGAAATGAAACGGTGGAGAAATTTTCTTTTATTTGATAAATTTATTCCTCCTTAAATGATTTTTTGAGGTTAATCAATCATTATCGGTCAAGGAAATGGAAACCTTAGTTCAAATATTTAAAATTTTGACCAAGTTAGGGAATTTCCTTTTTCCTAATAGGAATTATATATATATATATTTTAAATTTAAGTTTGAATCTTAGATATTAATATTGAGCTTTGTCTAAATTTCTAAGGTAATGATTTTGTGCTTGGAAAACAGGTTATTGCAATTAGAGATGTGATTCCTCCGCCTTTGCGTAGAGAATTTACTGATGTCTACATTGCCACAGAACTCATGGATACCGATCTTCACCAGATCATTCGCTCCAATCAGGGTTTATCTGAGGAGCATTGTCAGGTAAATTACTCAACTTTGCCAATGAACATTGCAGAACCTGAGAGAACAGCAAAGAGTCTTATCCAAGTTTTATTATTTTCGAAATATATAACGCTCATGTATAAGTAATTGGTCTATGTTGATTTCATTTTAAATAATTTTGTTTTGTGGTATGCAGTATTTCTTATATCAGATTCTTCGAGGACTGAAGTACATACATTCTGCGAATGTGATTCATAGAGATTTGAAACCCAGCAACCTCTTGCTGAATGCGAATTGTGATCTTAAGATTTGTGACTTTGGTCTTGCTCGACCTGCTGCTGAGAATGAGTTCATGACTGAATATGTTGTCACGAGATGGTATAGGGCACCAGAGCTGTTGCTGAACTCTTCGGACTACACAGCTGCCATAGATGTGTGGTCCGTTGGTTGCATTTTTATGGAGCTCATGAATAGAAAGCCTCTATTTCCTGGCAAAGATCATGTGCATCAGATGCGTCTATTGACTGAGGTAAATTGAGATTTAAGCAAATGATGACTAAAGCTAGCTGACTTTATAATGAGGAATATGCTTAATAATGTGGTATAAATTTACAGTAGTTGCAACAAATGAAAAAGATTGATCAACAGTGCAATAATCTCTAATTCAAGATACATGTTACAACTAATACTCTAATTTCGATTCCATGCTGATTATGCCTTTCATTAGGTTAGCATTTTCATTTCTAAAGTTTGGGTTTAGACAAAGTACTTGTAGCTTAAGATGTCTAATGTAACTTAGTATACATGGCAATGATAAACGTATGATTTTGTTATTTTTAATGTGATATTGGATTTAAATTTGAGTTGCTTTCTTTCCTTGTTCTTTGTTTGGATGAATACTTACCAATGCCTTTTCTGCTGTATAGCTGCTTGGCACACCAACTGAATCTGATCTTGGGTTTCTCCGAAATGAGGACGCAAGAAGATATCTCAGGCAGCTCCCTGCACACCCCCGCCAACCATTGGCAAATGTTTTCCCACATGTTCATCCATTGGCTATTGATCTCATCGAAAGAATGTTGACATTTGATCCCACCAGAAGAATTACTGGTGAGTTCTACATTTACCATCATGCTTTTATGGATTCATGAATTCAATTTATTAACTATAATTTATAAGATTTTGTTGTGCAATAAAATGAACTCTGTTTGGTCATCATTGAAATGAAAACCATCCCTGCATTGTGGTTACTTAGTTGAGACGCAAATTTGTTACTGGCTGAAGGCAGTTCTTTGTATTTCTCACCTGAAAGTTCAATTTGTCTGTTGACAGTTGAAGAAGCATTGGCCCATCCTTATCTTGAAAGATTACACGACATAGCTGATGAACCAGTCAGTGCTGAGCCATTTTCTTTCGACTTTGAGCAGCAACCATTGGGAGAAGAGCAGATGAAGGACATGATTTACAAGGAGGCCATAGCTCTGAATCCAAATTATGCTTAATCAAATATACTTTTCCTGTTTGGTATCGATAGATACTTCTATCCTCTAAATGCCCCAGTTCAAGTAATGTTTGGCGAAAAAGTTTGCGGTGGCTGACAGATAGCGACCAGAATATGCTGGTGGGATGCGAACTGAGACATCCTATTTTTGCATCTGCAATTTCTTTGGGTTGGCTTTGCTGAGATTGCACCCATGACTGCCCATTGATTTTAGTTTTCATGAGGCGAGTCCCTCGCAAGCTTCACAAGCCACAACACTTCGTAAATTTGTGTTGTCTCCACTTCTGATATGTGTTTATTTGTTATTTGTTTAATCTCTTCTGACCGTATCAAATGCTTTTTTTTTTGTGTGTGTTGTATTTTATTCTAGTGTAACCCACGCAAAACATCCTGTTGTAACAAATATCAGTAATTCCGTTATTCTGTACAACATCGTCAATCAACTCGAGTTTTGTATGTCAAAATTCATGTTGAGTCAAAGTTGATATACTGTTGAATGTCTTTGCCATACAACCTCTTCTGTTGTTGCAACGACCAAGAACAAGAACAAGAATAAGAACAAGCCTGCCTTCTATTTCTTTTGTTGGGTATTGATAGTGCTGCCTGCTTACTTCGCTGTCACCTCACCATATTTTCACAGTATAGCATAGAGTCAGTATCTTGGTCGCTTTCACAAATAATTCAAGCTCAATGATTAGATACATATCAAATTTTGACAAACCCCTATCCTTATCCAGTCTCAATGAAATGAAGATACTCGAGCGGCTTAAGTTTATGAATTCGTTCACTAGGATCAAATAGCATATTTTCAATGTTGTTTTCCAGGAATTACAAATGGTTTCAAGTCAGGATGTAAGTGTTGGATGAATAGACTAGAAGAAGAAAGAGCATTTACTGAATTCCTAACCGTGAGGGACTTGCTGAGTTCTGACAAAGAGTATCTTAGATCAAAGGAAGGCTGCTTCTATTCTGCTTTCTAAATGACAAGCATCTATCCTCGCCAAGAATCTGGGTCTTTGAATCATTCAAGGATCACCCCTTTAGAGGGTGAAAGTATCTATTAGACTAGGGTCCTAGCTATGGGTGGCGGCTAATAGGTAATGTGATACCTCATCTCACATCGGATGTGAATTATTAATAACTTGAGTTTAAATTTTAAAAATTACGTAATTTAAATTTAAAAAATTATTAAATTAATAATAATTAATTTAAAAATATTTTCATATTTTTCGGGACGGCTTTATATTTTATTATCTGGATTTTCCTATTTCATTATCAAGCATAGCAACTGCCTTAATTTCTCTCTACCAAACATATAGTATTAAAATTTTCTTATATAATATATTTGGAAGTCCATAACTTTAGGTTATCAATAAAATGATTGATCTCATCAATTTTTTTTCAAAGCCAAGTTGCATTATTCTTTTGCAATACACACCTAGCCTAGGACAGCTGCTAAACTTTAAAATCTCTAAATTAGCAATAATTGTCAAGTCCCATAACAATGGTCTTTATTCAAACTTTTATTACATAAATTGTCGCCACCTATGACTTCTTTGGATGATATGCTATTAAATTAAACTATACTTCGCACGAGATTTTCAATTCAATTTTTTTTTAATGCTTATTTCTCCTTCATGAAAGAATCTTAAGCATCTAATAGTCAATAACTTGAGATATTGAGCTTAAGTAACTTAGTAAAATTTAATATATGATATGTAGGTTCTTCAACCTTGCAGTCAGAGGTGGACGTACATGTAATATAATGGTATCATGTGACATCATTAATTTACTTAAGCGTACAAAATTTTTACTCGTTATGTTACTTATGTTAGAGTTTTATGTAATTAATGATGTTAATGAATTCATTTTTTTGTAATTTTGTAGAGAGTAGAGTCAAAAACTTCAAATCAAAATAAATTTATCAAAAAATTATTTATATATTAATATTTAAATATTACGAAAAGGTAAAATAAATTTTCTTATTTTATAAAAAAAAAAAGACAAAAACCTAAACTTTTCTCTCTCAAAAAATTTAAGTCTTACTTTTGATATTCACAATCTTTTGATATCTTAATTACGTTTTTTACTCTCTCAAAACATATTTATATTCTTTTAATTATTATTATTATTTTAATTATGACATCACTAATAAAATTTAGTGATCCATCCTGTTTGCCAAATTAGAAAAATTGAAGGAGATATTCAGATGGATCAATCGCAAAGCCATGGAGACTTTGTACAGTGCAACAAGTGGAAGATCTAAAAACTTTGATAAGAATCCTGCTAGCAGTTCAATGGAGTATGACAGTTCTCCAAGCTTTAGCAATGGACCCTCACATTGCATCCAATTTCGAGATCCCAGCTGGATCTGTCATAGTCCTGGTACAAATGTCCACATCCATCTTTATTGCTCTGTCAGATCGGTCTCTCTGACCCCCGCATGAAAGAATCGGAAGAGGCCATGTGTTCAACATTGTGAGCATGGCCGAATCAGAACTGGCGGATAGGCAAAGCGGCTCAAAATAGCCCATGATCACCACCGTCAGGAACAGCAGGATGCCGTGGTGCCTATGCTGGTCTTGTGGCTGTTCCCGCAACTTGTTCTGGATGGCAATGGAGAAGGCATGCATCCATTGCCCCGGAAATGTTTCATCGTATTATCAGGAAATTCCCTGCCCCACTGAAAAGCACAGCGCAGCTGCCATGATGTCTATAATCATTGGAATCTCTTTCTATGTGAGCACAAATTCTGGTTGACCTGATCAGAAGTGTTAACAAAATGGTTACTTAATGACATAAACAATGGAAGCCTGGACAATGTCTACTGGACCTTTGAGAAGAAAGTGGAAGGCAGTTCTCAGCTTTGATGAGTGACGGAATGATGAAATAATGTAATGAAACAAGTTGCAACTTTCATTATTCTTTTCTAATTGCCTATGCAAGTCAAACTTATTGTCAGGAACATTTCAGCTACCATAAATTAAAAATAACAGATTGAAATACTAGCTCTTCTAACATCATTCACAGTTTCACACTTCTGGTTGGCTGGTTGCTTATATTACAACTAAATTCATGGAGAAAAGGCCCTTAAGTAATTAACCAACATCCAATTCAAACAAAAGATTCTATGTTAATCTATTTCAAGCAAATCTTTTAGGTATTGCTGTCTCAGTCTTGCATTTGACATTACGTGACAGAAGCAAAAAGGTGGGTAATTATTGGGTTGTTAAGAAACTATTGTTTTTTGCTACTTGAAGAATTATATGTCAGATAACTAAGAGGAGGAAGACTAGCAACAATATGTGGGGTAGATATAATAAGGTATAGTAGTACAAAAACAACTCTGGGTTATAAAATCAGTGCTGCCTAACAAAAGTATCTCAATTTCAAACCAAGGCTAAAACGTCATCCATGGAGTCGCAGCAGTCAGCTGGTAGCAACATGGATAATGGTTATGTCTCAGGTGACAACGAAGCACAGATGTTAAGTTCCGGCGCAAAGCGTGGTGGTTGGATTACCTTTTTCTTTGTTTCAGGTCTCTCTCTCTCTCTCTCTACACACTCGCACACGTGTTCACATGAGTAAAACTATGTTGTAATGATACGTTTGTGGTCATGTTTGTGATTCGCCAGCAACTCTGACGGGGTTGATGATAGCTGGTTGGGGATGGCTGACGAATCTGATCGTGTATTTGATCGAGGAATTCAACGTTGAGAGCATTGACGCTACTCAGATAGCCAATGTGGTCAACGGCTCAATCAATATGATTCCGATCATTGGAGCAGTCCTTGCTGACTCTTTCCTTGGGTCTTTCCATGTTGTTTCAATTTCTTCAGGTTTCTCTTTGCTGGTAATACACTTACACATGACTCTGAATATATTGCTCACTTCCATAGGAAATAATATTTCCAACAGTGAAGGTTTAACTGGATCAAGAAACTTGATTGATTTTGAACTTTTTCACCTTTCCAGGGAATGGTTCTTCTAACCTTAACAGCAACACTCAGCTCCTTGAGACCTCAACAATGTGAAACGGGATCAAGCTTTTGCCATGGTCCATCAAAACTTCAATCAGCCTCTTTATATGCGGGTATAACCATGGCATCTATAGGCCTGGGGGTGGTACGGTTTACTCTAGCAACATTAGGAGCTAATCAGTTTGATAACCCTAAGGATCAAGGGATTTTCTTTAACTGGTTCTTCTTTACCTTTTACGCCGCCTGTGTTATAAGTTCTTTAGTCATCGTCTATGTTCAGGATAGTATTAGCTGGGGATTGGGATTTGGCCTCTGCGCTGCTGCTAATTTTATTGGTTTGATCATTTTTCTCCTGGGAAACCGTTTCTACCGACATGACAAGCCACAAGGAAGCCCTTTTACGAGTCTAGCTCGTGTGATTGTTGCTGCTGTACAAAAGAGGAACATCTTGCTTCCATCCGAAAGTAAGGATTATTACCATGAGCAAGATGGAACAAGTAAGACCGTGGCTACAACGCCTAAACGGAGCTTCAGGTATGAACTTACATGAACTTCATTGGATAATCATTACTGGTGATGCTTGCAGATATTTAAGATAGTTGCAGTCTGAATTAGTTCTGCCTGTCCAAGTCAAAAAAGTCACCTAGGAGGTTAAGAAATATAAGAATACCTCTGTCAGAAACCATACTATTTGATTCTCTTTAATTAGATGCACCTACCAGGTAAGTCAAAGGCACGCTTAGCTGCAATTCATGCTCTTCCATTAGGATTGCCTTTGGGCTTATCCCCCCACCCTAACTTTAGCCAACTGGGAGCATGTTTCTTTCCTTGCTCACCATGTCAGAGACAAAAAAATTTCACCATTGTGATACTTAATACTAATTCAGATGATAATCTAATAAAATAGTTGCGAACCCCATATCTTTTTTTTTTTTTTGAAGGGCATGAACATTTTATTGATAGAGCTGGCAAGGGGGTTGCCAGATCTAAGCAGAGAGGGTATAGAAAGACCCTTCAGATGCTAATCCCCTGTTACAAAGAGACCAAATGGGTCACAACAATCAGCCACAAAAAACAACAAGTCCCCTGGGTCCTAAATGGCCACACAATTCAGCCACAAAACACATGAAAAAAGCAAAAGGGGCAGAAAAAATTCATGCCCACCTGAAAATGCAAATAATCCTCAAAATGAATATCCATCATCATACAAAAAAGGAAAAGAGGGGATGAACTAGAAACCATCATAGATCATTGTCATCAAACCAGTGGCAAGCAAAGCATTAGAAAACTGCAGAGAATTTACCCAATCGCATAACAGCTGCTTTGGCCAGACCATCGGCAAAGTTGTTATCTTCTCTAAAAATATGCTTGAATAGAACCCCATATCTTGCTCCAGAAGAGTGAAGCCTTATTCAAGACATTGATCCTGATACTTTAAAATTGCATTTTTATTCTCGGTGAAGAATCTGATAAATAACTTTGAATTTGAACGAAGAAAAACAAATTCATTGAACTAATCAAACAAAGAAGATTTGTTTCTTTTGATGTAGTTTAATTGATCAAGTCCCCTAATTTCATGTAGGTTCTTGAACCGTGCTGCACTGAAAACTGAAGGAGACATCCATTCAGATGGATCGATTGCGAAGTCACGGAGAATATGCACAGTCCAACAAGTGGAAGACCTGAAAACTCTAATCAGAATCTTCCCTGTATGGGCAAGCACAGTATTTTTAGCCACCCCTATCGCAATCCAGACCAACATGACAGTTCTTCAAGCTCTAGCAATGGACCGTCACCTTGGGCCCAATTTCAAGATCCCAGCTGGATCCATCGTAGTCGTGGTCCTAATCTCCACAGCCATCTTCATTGCCTTGTTGGATCGGTTTCTGTTCCCCACCTGGCAGAAACTGACTGGCCGGTCCATAACCCCCCTGCAACGAATCGGAATAGGCCATGTGTTCAACATAATGAGCATGGCAATATCAGCCCTGGTGGAGTCAAGAAGGCTAAAGATAGCCCATGATCACCACCTCCAGGAACAGCAGGGTGCCATAGTGCCTATGCTGTCCTTGTGGCTGTTCCCACAACTAGTTATCGTTGGGATTGGAGAAGCATTTCATTTTCCAGGAAACGTTTCATTGTACTATCAGGAATTCCCTGTCTCGATGAAAAGCACCGCAACTGCCATGATTTCTATCGTCGTTGGTATTGCTTTCTATGTGAGCACAGCTCTGGTTGATCTGATCAGGAATGTTACAAGATGGTTACCAGCTGACATAAACGATGGGAGGCTAGACAATTTGTATTGGACCTTTGTTGTGCTGGGGTTACTGAATTTTGGTTATTATTTGGTTTGTGCTAAGCTTTACAAATATCAAAATCCGGAAGAGGAAGTGGAAAGGTAGTTCCCAGCTTTGATAACTGAAGGAGAAAAGAAACCAGCTTACTTTACTGTATATCTGTCTCTATACAATGAAATATATTTGCATGTATAGTTTAATTTTATCTATCGGTAACAAATTTATATACACTCTATCTTTCATATCTTTTTAATAAATAACACTAAGATTCAAAATTTAAATTTTTAATCTCGTCTTTTTTTTCTGTTAATTTTGTTTCTCCTACATTATGTTTTAATTTGAATTATTAGTATATATAGTACACATAAAATCATAATATTTGCATTGCAGAGCGTAAACCGGTGGACTTCCTATACACGAGCGGCACTGGTACAAAGGAAGATAAATGTGGAGTTAAATTGACCTTCTTGTGGTGCTGATCTGGAAACACGTTTTCACTGTTTGTGCAATTGCCAAGTCGCGAGGGCAGCGTGACTTACGTCTAAATGGGGTTCTAAAGAGATATCAGAAAGTTTTCTCTCAATGGTGGACTGTTGTCAACTCAACAAGTTGGAAAGGAGGACTTAAGAGGAAATTATTTGTGTTATGTGGTCAATTTGGAAGAATCGGGATTCTTTGATTTTCAAGCAAGTAAGATTGGACCCGAGAGCTGTTATAGACGTGGACTTACAGGAACTTCATTAATGGTGATGCTTGCAGATATTTAAGATAGTTGCAGTATGCATTAGTTCTGCCTGTCCGAGTCAAAAATGTCACCTAGGAGGTTAAGAAATATAAGAATACTTCTGTCAGAAACCATACTATTTGATTATCTTTAATGAGATGCACCTACCGGGTAATTCAAAGGCATGCTTAGCTGCAATTCATGCTCTTCCATTAGGGTTGCCTTTGGCCTTATCCACCCACCCTAACTTTAGCCAACTGGGAGCATGTCAGACAGAAAACTTCACCCTTGTTGTGATATTTAATACTAATTCGGATGATAATCTAATAAAATAGTTGTGAACCCCATAACTTGCTCCAGAAGAGTTAAGCCTTATTCAGGACATTGATCCTGACGCTTTAAAATTAAAATTTTTCTTCTTGGTGATAGTCTATAGAATCTGATATATAACTTTGAATTAATTTCATGTAGGTTCTTGAACCGTGCAGCACAGAAAACTGAAGGAGACATCCATTCAGATGGATCAATTGCGAAGTCATGGAGAATATGCAGAGTCCAACAAGTGGAAGACCTGAAACTCTAATCAGAACCTTCCCAGTATGGGCAAGAACAGTATTTTTAGCCACCCCTATCGCAATCAAGACCAGCATGACAGTTCTCCAATCTCTAGCATTGGACTGTCACCTTGGGCCCAATTTCAAGATCCCAGCTGGATCCATCGTAGTCGTGGTCCTAATCTCCTCAGCCAACTTCATTGCCTTGTTGGATCGGTTTTGTTCCCCACCTGGCAGAAGCTGACTGGCCAGTCCTTAACGCCCCTACAACGAATCGGAATAGGCCATGTGTTCAACATACTGAGCATGGCAATATCAGCCCTGGTGGAGTCAAAAAGGCTAAAGATAGCCCACGATCACCACCTCCAGGAACAGCAGGGTGCCATAGTGCCTATGCTGTCCTTGTGGCTGTTCCCACAACTAGTTGTGGTCAGGATTGGAGAAGCATTTCATTTTCCAGGAAACGTTTCATTGTACTATCAGGAATTCCCTGTCTCGATGAAAAGCACAGCAACTGCCATGATTTCTATCGTCGTGGGGATTGCTTTCTATGTGAGCACAGCTCTGGTTGATCTGATCAGGAATGTTACAAGATGGTTTCCAGCTGACATAAACGATGGGAGGCTAGACAATTGTATTGGACCTTTATTGTGCTGGGGTTGCTGAATTTTGGTTATTATTTGGTTTGTGCTAAGCTTTACAAATATAAAAATCCGGAAGAGGAAGTGGAAAGGTAGTTCCCAGCTTTGATAACTGAAGGAGAAACAAACCAGCTTACTTTACTGTATATCTGTCTCTATACAATAAAATATATTTGCATGTATGATTCAATTATCCGTAACAAATTTATATACACTCTATTTTTCGTATCTTTTTATTAAATAATAATAAGATTCAAAATTAAAATTTCGAATCTCATTTTTTTTTTATTAATCTTTTATCTCCTATGACATATTTTAATCCAAATTATTACTATATACAGTGTACATAAAATAATCTTTACACCTCTCTCTTTATCTTCTTCGTCTTCAAAATTTAAGGAATATTTCAATTTAAGTACTATTAACATAGCTGTACATTTTTTATTCATTGTTATTTTGATAATAATTTAGTCAATTAAGCGAGTCACAATTAAACCGTTAATCATTTCATGAAATGAATCCGAAAGTTGATAATTTGTAAATTCAAGATATTAAATATTAATAAAAAAAGTACTTGCAAAGAAATATTTTATAAAAACAATGATACATTACGAATGATAGAAAAAAGTTTAAATTTCGTAAAAAAATAATTTTGCATATGTTTAAAAAATAAACAAAATAATTTATCTTTTTATAATAAGTGAATTTAATAAATAAATTGCTAAATAATAAATAAATTCACATGAAAAAAATACCATTGACATTATATTGAAGGGACAGGGTGAGTCATGGAAACTCACCCTTACCTTATTTTATTTATTTATTTATTTGTTAAGATTAGTTTAAATACAATAATGCATGGCTGTCTCTATTGCCTTATGTTATTAACAAGGAAAATCATGAATAAAAAAGAAAAAGAAAAATGTTGTCGGTTATTTTTAATTCTTTAATTATTATTATTATTATTTAAATGTGGATAATCAAAGTTGCTAGCAACCTATTTCATTTGCCACAAGTGTCACGTGTTACTTTGATTTTATGATTTTTATCTCCAACATGGCTAATAATTTAATGCATTAAAATTTGTTTATATATGTTTTATTATAAACCAAGAATATAAAGTTGTCATTTATAACATTTTTTTAATCTTAACCCCAAATTAAACCTTAAAAACCTTTTTTTTTTTTTTTATCTGTGGGGGACTTGGCTCTAAGTCATTATCAGTCCCAATAGGATATGATCCCTCTACATTTTTTTTTGGGTTCATTATCATCTCTAGGGCATCTTTTCTGTCTATATACTACTTTTATAAATTATCAAGTGCAAAGGGTATAATTAATTTATATATATATATATATATATATAAACACATAAATCTAGCGTAATGTCCCAATTAATGCTTACCATGAAAGATAATGCAAGTGTAATGACTCAAGTCTAAATATTATTAGTTTAGTAATTTTTCAAACTTAAATTACAAAATTTTTAAAAATTTAAGTTAAAATTCAAGTTGTTAATAATAATTGATTATGTTTTAATAATTATATCTATGTCTTATATGAAATGGGATATCTCATAGAGGTTCTTGTTTTTCAAAATAATCTTATTTTAGTTTGATTCCTAGATTGAAACTGAATCAAATTATGGCATAGTCCTAATAGAATTCAAAGCAAAGTAGAAAGGAACACAAAAAGGGCCAGAATTAACAATGGCCGCGGGCATGGTGTGTGGCAACCTGCCAGGCTTTCGCCTGGAACTGATACTCGGAGGAAACCAAGACATGCGAATTTTTTCCCACATGCTTTAATGGAATGTTGAATATTTTTTACTGCAATAATTTTTTATCTGCTGTCACCTTGATTTTTTCTGCCTTGATGCTGGGAGGGTGACACAAGCACAAGCACAAGCAGCTTTGTGGGGCATATTTACAGGGCAATGAGAACAGCGTATCTCTGGCTATAAATTAATCACTCGATAAGAACTCTTCAACAACAGCAGTAGTGGCAGAAGCTGCAGAGTGCAAGCAGTTCCCTGGTGACTCTGAAGCGCAAATGTCAGATTCCAGAAGCAAAAAGGGTGGTTTGATCACCTTATTCTTCATTGCAGGTCTCTTTTTTCTCTGATATGAAGTTTCTTCTCAGACACTCAACTGTGTTACAGGTTGGACTAACGTTTGTGTTTATTGGTTGGCACGAAGCAGGGACCCTGTCAGGGGTGATGCTGTCTGGTTTCGGATGGTTAGCAAACCTGATTGTCTACCTGGTTGAGGAATTCAATGTGGATAGCATTGATGCTACTCAGATTTCCAACGTGGTTCATGGTAGTATAAACCTGATTCCAATCCTTGGAGCTGTCATTGCTGACTCCTCCTTGGGAACCTTTTCTGTTGTTGCAATTTCTAGCTTTATCTCTTCCCTGGTAAAATGACTTTTTTCCTTTTATGTTCATTCTTTTATCTTTGGTGGTTTGAGTAATTATACTTCATTTTCATGATCATATAAGAGTGTTTGCTCAATCTGGTAGTTATTAAGCTTTGCAGGGGATGATTCTGCTAACCTTAACAGCAAAAGTCGGCTCTTTGAAGCCCCCGCCTTGTGAAACTGGATCAAGCTTGTGCCAAACTCCATCGAAACTACAATTGACAATCCTATATGTGAGTATGGCTATGGCATCTGCAGGTTTGGGAGGGAGCCGATATACTCTAGCAACAATGGGAGCAAACCAACTTGATAAGCCGAAAGATAAAGAATCTTTCTTCAATTGGTTCTTTTTCACTATATTTGCATCTTGCATAATAAGTTCCACAGCTCTTGTCTATGTTGAGGAAAGCATTAGCTGGGGGCTCGGATATGGCATATGTTCCGCTGCTAACTTCATTGCTTTAGCTGTTTTCTTGGCCGGATACCGATTCTATCGGTATGACAAGCCACAAGGGAGCCCATTTACGGGTCTGCTTCGTGTTGCTGTTGCTGCTGTGTGGAAAAGGAAGGTCGAGCTATCAGCCAGAAGTGATGATTATTACCATGAACATGATGGAACGAACAAGGTCATGCCTGCAACACCAAAACAGAGTTTCGGGTAAAACCTTTGATTTGCAAATTATGTCCACTACTAACGATTAGACCTATAACTACCCACACTTTCGTCTCTTCTTTCACAGAAAAGGCGCATGATGCTACTGAGAACTAATAGTTTTTCAGGTATAGTCATACATGCAGAAACCAATGTCATTCCATGTGAAGTTTAGGCTACTAGGTGTACTACAATGAGAAGTTTTAGTCATTCAGATCATGATTTAGTGAGTATGCCATAAGAAAAGTGCTCGGTCCTTATCCAAGAGTTCAAAAGATACTCAAAAGATAGCAATCTTTTGAAGTGTGACATTAATGTCTAGAAGGCTTTTCCATCCGTTATTTGATCCCTTGAAATTCCATATGATATGATGATCAATGAGTGGTAAGAAATATGATGATCACTTTGTTGTTGACCTTTTTAAGTGGTGATAATTTAGATGCTATTTAGTTCTATAGATTTAGTGGTGAGCCCGAAGGCGCATGTGCTCCGGTCAACCCTTGCTCAAAGAACTTGGAAGTCTTATTTTAATCACTGTGACATCAAATGATTATCTCTAACTTTAAACTAATTAACCTAAGCAATGAAGGTGAAAATGTTTTCTCCTTTGATGTAGGTTCTTGAACCGGGCAGCACTGAAAACTGAAGGAGACATCCATTCGGATGGATCAATTGCAAGACCATGGAAGCTATGCAGTTTACAACAAGTAGAAGATCTCAAAACTCTGATAAAACTTTTCCCAATATGGTCAAGTGGTATATTTCTCACCACCCCTATAGCAATCCAATCCAGCATAACAGTTATCCAGGCTCTATCAATGGACCGTCACCTTGGGTCCAACTTCAAAATCCCTGCTGCATCTATTATAGTCGTGATCCTAGTATCCTCATCTATCTTCGTGGCCCTAATTGATCGTTTCCTATTGCCCACCTGGCAGAGGCTGATTGGCCGGCCTCTGACGCTGCTGCAACGAATAGGAGTAGGCCACGTTGTCAATGTGCTAAGCATGGGAATTTCAGCCCTGGTGGAGTCAAAACGGTTGAAAACAGCCCATGCTCTCCACCTTGAGGCACAGCATGGTGCCATTGTGCCTATGCTGGTCTGGTGGCTATTTCCACAGCTTGTTGTGGTTGGCATTGGGGATGCATTCCATTTCCCAGGACATGTTGCATTGTACTACCAAGAATTCCCTGCCTCACTGCGAAGCACAGCTACTGCCATGGTTTCTTTGGTCGTCGGGATTGCTTTCTATGTCAGCACAGCTCTGGTCGATCTAATCCGGAATGTTACAGGATGGTTGCCAGAAAGCATAAACAGTGGAAGGCTAGATAACCTGTATTGGATCTTAGTTACGGCAGGGTCCCTGAATTTTACTTATTTTTTAGTCTGCGCTAAGTTGTACAAGTACCGAAACATTGAAAAGGAAGTCGATGATGCTTCCAGCTTTGATATATGATATTCCTGAAGAAACTAGAGCTGGAAGGCTTCATATCCTATCCCCCAAGCCAAACTTGTTGCGAATTTAAGATTTTCAATTCAAAAATCTCATGATCAAACCATGGTTATATTGGAAGGTGGAGTTGAAGTTTCTATGTACCAAAAAAGGCTATTGTCACTTCCATGTTCCTTGCAAGTATTTCTCATCTAAGCCAATTACCCTTCAGTTTAGTGATGTTACATCTTCCAAAAGCAAAGAAGGAAGATGCCAGAATTTCTTTCAATGACAAGTACAAGAATGGTTATGAGTATCGTCCTAATTTTGAAGAAAAGATAATGATTTATACGCGTTTAGCATCTCATCTCTTTTATTTTCCACCGCAAAATTGTGAGTGGTTCACCATCAGATTGTCAAATGAAAAAGGAAAGATGGAAGTGAGAGAGAAGGATTTAAATGAATCATTAGAAGAACTACCATTGCAGGTGGCTGGAATCACTTAAACCCACTTTCTTAATGCATTCTGATGGAAATGCATTCTCCACAGTTCATTATGGTCAATGCTTGTTCCTGTAGTTTAACTATTTCGATTTGTTGCAAAATATTGATTAGTTCTTGAAGTCATGATGAGTTCTTCCAGAGGAAAACATGTGATTGGAATATGGTAGGACCTTAGGAAATGATTAGAGGAAATTCTACTGTATCATTGAGGTTTTGAATGATCTATATAAAATCAATCCTTGTGATTCTCTGTATAGAATTGAGTCAAGTACTGCTGTTTCCTTGAGATAAGACCTTAGGAAATGATAAGAGGAAATTCTACTGCACCGTTGAGGTTTTGAATGATCTATTTGAAACAATCCATGTGATTCTCTGTATGGCATAGAGTCAAGTGCCGCTGTTTCCTTGAGATAAGACCTTATGAAATGATAAAAGGAAATTCCACTGCATCATTGAGGTTTTGAATGATCTATATAAAACAATCCATGTGATTCTCTGTATAGCATAGAGTCAAGTGCTGCTGCTTCCTTGAGATTTCCACAGTAATCCTATCAAGTTTTTGTATCTGTCTCAAAATTTTAAGTTCAAAATCTCAAATTCTACTGGTTAAGGTAACCCATGGCATTGGAGGCAGCCTCGTGAAAATATGGAGATCTGTTAATGCTCTTTTCAGTATAAGAAAAATCATGTCTAATGTCCCCATTTAAGAAATTTTGAATTGTAATGGATAAAAGAGAAAATTCCATTCTATTATCAGCATCCAAAGAATGCAGATCTGAAGTTACTGACTTCCATTCATGTATCAGTATGATTTGTTTCTTTTCAACATTTGCTGCAGGTGAATATAGCAAAGGCTTATACAAATCAGCTCAAATACCCGCATGTTCACAACCTCTAGTACAAGATTTCTTTCCAGAAACATATTCACAATCTCTAGTACAAGATTCCTTTCCAGAAACATACGGATAGCTAAATTATTTGACATTCAAAAACTTTGCGTCTCTTTGCTTCATATTGTAGGTGAAATACTCGGCAACTCAAGTCCTGATTCTCCTCAAGCTGATGTCCCCAATTTCTTTCAGGGAAATAGATCCTGAATGTCGAGGATATCAGCAAGCACACCTGCTGCAGTAGTATCATTCCCGGCTCCTGCGCCTTGAATAACTAATGGTTGTTCACTATAGCATCGGGTATATATTTCTAGCTGCAATTGCATCAGGTGAATGATAATTCAACTTCATATCTAATAGCTTAAAAATAGGAGCTGAATGTCTCAGCAGTTTTAATCTACCATAACTGAAAATGAGATGTTATTGTTATATCCATAAAACAAAACCAAAAAAGAAAAAAAAGAAAAAGAAGTTAAACCACGTGACTTCTAAACTTGAAGCCTTATCATTTAGTAAATATAGCTTTTTCCCTGTCCATCCAAATTCCAATGGACTAAGCACTGTAATTTCCTATATTTTGAAAATGTAATTCACTATTTGAATTAGACTATTAAAGTCAGAGAAGGACCCAATATCTAAAATAAGAGAAAGGAGGAGCTTACCACATTGTCACTTCCTTTCAATCTTCCCAAAGCAGAATTCTTAGTAAGTTCTTGAATTCCAACTTCGCACCTAAAAGCAGTAACGTGGTCATGGAACCATTAGCAAGTTCAAGGAGCGAAGAAAAACTGATGGTAATTAAGTCCAATGTTAAGGATATTTGCACAGACACTACTAGATACACACTAGTTAAATTTTACAAACATTATTAACATCATAAACAATCCTGCTTTTTCATTTCAACTTATTCTCAGAAAAGTCATTAGTTTTTACAAACAGTTTGGCTATCAGTTGGCCGGATCAATCAATCTCCTTCAACCTTCAGAGTTCTTTCTCTTTAGTCAAATTATATATCAATTATACCTGCAAATCCTCTGTGAGAAATCTACATTCACTTCAGACCTCAGATGAAAATAACAAATCACAACTTTTTAAATTTGCATAAGTCTGTCTGTATGAGCTTGAATGAATATGAACATTATGGTCCATGTTTCAAAAGCAGTGACTTGAATACCTCGTGCCTTCTATCACACAGACATAACGGAGCACATTCCCATTGAGTGAAGCTTTTCTAACTCTCTCTTCGATATTGTTATCAAGCTTTACAAGCCCACCATTCAAAAAGTCTTCAACAGACATCTTACTAGGTCCCATTTCTTCAGGATACAAGCTCTCAATCTACAAAATAGATCAAACCATCAAAAGGAAGTTAAAGTTGACCAGCTATTTCGACAAAATGCCAAATCAAGGTTGGAGGTGAGAGGGGCAGCCACAAGCCCATAAATCCCCATCTCATCACCCCTTCTCCCCCAAGAGAGAGAGAGAGAGAGAGAGTGTGTGTGTAAAACAGTTCTTTGAATATAGTAAAACCAACAAAGTTATTTTAAACTCAGCCCCTCCAAAATTCTTATTACTCCAAATACTACAAGATTCAGTAGTCAGTATTCACCTTCATCATGACCTAGCTCAACATGAGCAAAAGCAAGATGCAGCATGCATACTGTTCTGAAAGCAACCTCAATGTCTATTCCTTATCTCAAAAAATGGACAACCTACAGTGTCATGCTTTGAACAAACATACATTTCCCCATTGCTTTATTATTGACAAAAAGAACTATCAGCAATTTCTATAAAATAAACAAAGTTATAAGTTCTAATAATAATTTTTTTTTTTTTGCAATTTCTTGAATCCTTCACAGGAAAGATGCTGATCAATTGCTTTTGTAACATTTGCAAAATATTACCCTGTATAAAGTTAATATTCAATGGAATATAGTTCTCAGCTGAAAAAATAAAAGGGTGTATGATTATTTTGACTTCACAGCAATCAATAGAACAGCAGGGAACAGAGAGTTTTACTACTGACCCTTATGCTACTTAACTCAATACGCCTCCCAAGAAGTCGGGCAAGGATCAAAGCCTGTTTCATAGAATGGAAACTAAGTAAATCACACATATATGTAGTTGAAGCGATTTGTTAAAATTCTAAAGTAGGAAAAGATCAACTTCACCCTGGAGTCTATGTTACCATGATAAATCCATTTCATCAATTCGATTAAGTTACGTTGAAAAGTTGCTATTCCAGCTATAATCCCTTAGACCAAGTATGAATCAATTTATACATCAAGGAGCCATTAGCAGATTTTAGATGTTAGACAGGACAAACTGGACCATAGAAGTTTTCCTATGCAAAAGACCACAATGGCTATTTATTCCTACGTCTTATATATTTTGAAAATTAAACAAATATTTTTCCTTATATTTAATATAAAATACATGAAATGACAAATAAACCTCATAAATGGATCAGCAAAGCGCATAAGAGGTCCAGTTATATGATAATGCATATCTGCATGTAATAATAGTATATTTGTTGCCAAACAGTTTATATTAATAGATGGCATGAGTTCATATCTAAGAGAACAGAGCTTGCAGTCCAACAATTTAAAAATATATATACAAACTAATCAACATAAAAGGGACTTTAATCATTCAAACCTTCCTGGCAACATCCATCCCACTGAGGTCATCTCGTGGATCTGCAATGACACGATTAAGCAATAAAATTACATTTACAGTAACTCTTAAAGATCTTGCAGAATCTACCTTCTTTGTAAGAATACCATGGGCCAAAGAGAAGAGTCAAATTTTTAAAGGCTGGAAATCAATTATGCATGGCAAAAAGAATCTCAAGATTCACCTATCAACAAAGTTTTTGGCTAAAAGACAGCAATTTTAGTTTTATAGAAAACCTGGTTCAGTGTATCCCAAGCTTTTAGCAGATTTAACAACTTGGCTCAATGGCTTGCCATCTTCAACCTCACTCATTACATAACCCAATGTACCTGTCAAAAACAAGTTTGTTTATAAAAAAACAAATCAAAAGCTATAGTTGTATATAATTAATAACCATACAGAAACCAAGTAGACACCCAACAAACATTCAAACTAACAGTATAGATTCATAACAATGCATTCACAAATTTTTACCGCTCAAACTTCCAACAATACGATGGATGGGGTCTCCAGATGAAATCATGCGATTTATTGATGATATGACTGGAAGCCCAGCACCAACCTAATAGACAATAAAGCTAAATAAGTAGAAAAAGTTTGGGACATTGCAGTAGAGTTACATCAAACTCCATCTTCGCAGCAAAAAATATTTTAAGGAGATTGTTGCAACTTCACTTACAGTTGACTCATGCCGTATGAAGCGAGGATGTGAAACCAATTTGTCATAATCCTCCTGCAGGACAGGGCAAAGAAAGATCATAACAATTTTAGACCAGCAGCAAGGTATAGATAAGAAAATCATAAAAATCATTAGAGAAAATGTTAATGACAGCATGAAATGCCTCCTTAGTATCTCTTGGTAGTTCAAAGTGAAAACATTCACGTCCACGGCATTACACAAAAAATATAATTTGACAACATGAAAAGCATCTCTAATTGTTTCAAGTTACCAGCTAATATGCTGTGTACTAGAACTTATTACCAGTGTGGATGTAAGAGGCTTTTTATTTGCCAGAACAATGCAACAACCCAAGTCAACCCCTTGCTTTAGCACTCCAACAGTTTCCGAACTGGCTGAGCAATCTACAAGGGCTAAACCTGTGGTGAAATGATTACATTACAAAAACATAAACGTCTTGGCCCTCTTGGCCATGAACTAAGCTTCACTTTAAGTAAAGCTAATCAATGACCACATTCCGGGACAAAAATGTCAACAGCAAACAACACCAAACAAACCTGTTGATTTTCCAAGAAGCGATGCAATGCCTAGCACTTCCGTTCTTGATTCTGAATTGGAGAACGTTTGACACTCACCTGTGTGAAATAAGCAACAAAGAAGCATAAGCGAGATTGTAAAAATAATTAAAGGAGTAGCTCTCGTCTGATAAAACAAAACATGGATATAAAATAATTTACCTACGCCATTAACTTTTGACAAGGAAGAACCATCTGATTTGACCCTACAAACTTCAGTTAAAAGATTATCGTGCAATTCCTTTTGTTTAGCATCTGACGCAACAACTAGTGATTTACTATCAGACACTCCCACAACTCGTAAATGAACTCCCTGCTTTCAAATAGATTATATCCAAAGCAATATAGTTATCACTCATCATCAATGAAATAACTCTAAAGACTTCTCCTTTAACTCATTTCACTCCACAAACAATTCACCCAAATGAAAAAACACAACAACTTGAACAATGCGAAGGACGTTAGAATGAAAAGATGCTATTTTTAACGCAAATAAAAGAGACCCAACAAGGAAAAAGATTGAAAACGATGAAAGAAATGAGAAAGAGAAGTACGAGTTTGGCGTGAAGGGATCTGCAGGACACAATGTGCTGGAGGAGTTGGCGTCCAACACCTCCACAGCCCATTAGAATTAGAGGGATAGTCTTCATTATTCTGCTTCTGGTTGATCTTCTAGCTCTTGGGTTTTCTTCTTTTTGGCTGGTTTTTTATGAAACAAAACCCTTTTTGGGAATTCTATAGAGAGTGGATGAAGCCAAGGTCAGTGAAGTGAAAAGAGAACTAATTTTTTATGAAGCTGTCCCAAGTTTCTTACTTTCCTTCTTTCTCCTTTGATGGGTTTTGGACTTTTGGACCTTATTAGGGAAAACAAATATATTCTCTGCTTTTTTGTTTCCGTTCCTCTGATATCCAACATTTTGGCTGTAGTCCAATACATTACAATAACAATTTTCTCTCAATATTTATTGTAAAAGCTTAATTATTATATTTAAGGCTAAATGCTTTTTTAGACTAAATTAATCTTATTTTATTAATATAAATCTTATTTTTTAGAGATATAAAATAGGAGAACCTTTAAGAATTAAGACTTATAAAAGAAATAAACAGTCCAAAACTTGTTTAAAATACGAATACACATTTTTACTTGAAGATGGTTGTCAAAAGAAATCATCAAACTAAACATAGGAGGACCAGTAAGAAAACTGTGTCTTTTATTTACCGCTAACCGGGTAAGAATGGATCCGAAAAAGGTTGATCCCGGGTCGAAAATAACGGGCTTGTTGTTCTCACTTCTATCTATGTTTCTCATCTTCGAAGGTGCTTAACAAGACAATTTGGGGGGGTATCTTTGTAAATTTGAAAAGTTTAAACAGCCAGAGTTTAGGGTTTCTCACTTTCTCAAGAAAAAAAATAAAACAAAATAAAAAAATATTTTTCCTTCCAATCAAACGATCAATCTCTCACAGTCCCACTCCAAAGACTCCTTTTGTCCTTAAAATTCTTCATCTATACTCTCCTTTTCGACCCACGGTTTGCGCTTCAAGATTTACATTTCCAGGTACTGCTTAACTCTCTTCATTTCCTTATAGTTGTCTGTGGAAAATTCATGAATTTGATCAACAAGTTAGTTTTTTTCTGCTGTTTTTTTAACATGGGTTTTGATTTTAGATGATTCTGAGTAATGGGTTTTCTTTAGTTTTAGTTCTCATGTTCAATCCATGGAGTTTCAGTTTTCAGCTCTTTAATTGTTTTCTTGGCTGTCATGGATATGACGAAAAGGCATTATTTTTTGTGTTCAATCTTTGTTTTTCTTACATTTTACGTGAACGCGTGTGTTCATCTGTATGCATAGTTATGTGCAGAACAATTTTTGAGCGATAACTTAGGGACTTTAATCAATTTGAAAGCTGGCTTTATGCCTTTATGGTGATTAGCTAGCTATTTCTCTCTTTGAGTTTCGACTTAGTATTTTGCATTAATAGTTTCATGTGGTTGGCTAGAAAGGTGTGGTAATTGCATAACTTGATGAACTGTAATTCCTATGAGAGGTTATATTAGATGTATGTGTGTGAGAGAGAGAGCACTTGGCTTTTTAATTATGTTGTACTGAATTGCTTCTTTTGGCTGATGGAAAACAAGTGCAGATTGCTTCAAAAAGAATAGAATATGCAAGGAACTAAAACATAATTCGCTCACATAGTAAGGCACTTTAATGAAATAGTACTGTGCAGTCGATAAGTATGGATGTCCATGTGATTGATGCAGAAGAGGGTTTGGGCCATCGTGGGATGTCAGATGATGGGGATGCTGAACCCAATGAAGGTGGAGAAGCAAATAATGCAGAGAATTCCTTAGCTCATGATGAGGATGGGATTTCTGAGCCATATGTAGCTATGGAATTCAATGCTGAAGATGCTGCTAAAACTTACTATGATGAGTATGCTAGACGTATGGGATTTAGCTCTAAAGCCGGTCAGCTTACCCGTTCCAAAATAGATGGGACAATAGTTTCTAGGGAGTTTGTCTGTGGCAGAGAGGGTTTGAAAAGAAGGTCTGCTGACAGTTGTGATGCATTGCTTAGGATAGAGTTAAAGGGAGATAAGTGGGTCGTTACAAAGTTTGTGAAGGAGCATAGCCATTCAATGGTGAGTCCTAGCAAAGTGCATTACCTTCGTCCCCGCAGGCATTTTGCTGGTGCTGCAAAGACCATGGCTGATAGTTACCAAGGAGTGGGAATTGTACCAAGTGGTGTGATGTATGTTTCTATGGATGGAAATCGTGCCTCCATGGATGCAAATAATCGTGGCCTTAGGAACACTCCTCCGGCAGAAGCAAACCGCTCAGTTAAGAACATTGGAACACCAAATTATGCTGTTAGGCCAGTTAACAGAAAGAGAACACTGGGGAGGGATGCTCAAAATCTGCTTGATTATTTCAAGAAAATGCAGGCTGAGAACCCTGGTTTCTTTTATGCAATACAGCTGGATGATGATAATCGCATGGCTAATGTATTTTGGGCTGATGCAAGGTCAAGGACAGCCTACATGCATTTCGGTGATGCTGTGACACTGGACACAAGTTACAGAGTAAATCAGTATAGAGTGCCATTTGCTCCATTTACAGGTGTGAACCATCATGGTCAGACAATTTTGTTTGGTTGTGCATTACTACTAGATGATTCCGAGGCATCTTTTGTTTGGCTTTTCAAAACATTTCTTACAGCAATGAATGATCGTCAGCCTGTCTCTTTAATCACTGATCTAGACAGAGCTATACAGACAGCAGTGTCTCAGGTGTTTCCAGGTGTTCGACACTGTATTAATAAGTGGCATGTTTTAAGAGAAGGCCCGGAGAAGTTGGCTCATGTTTGTCATGTGCATCCTAATTTTCAGGTGGAACTGTATAATTGCATAAATTTGACTGAAACTATTGAGGAGTTTGAATTATCTTGGAGTTCCATTCTCGAAAAGTATGATCTGAGGGGACATGATTGGCTTCAGTCATTATATAATTCCCGTGCACAATGGGTCCCTGTTTATTTTAGGGATTCCTTTTTTGCCGCAATATCTCCCAATCAAGGATTTGATGGCTCTTTTTTCGATGGTTATGTGAATCAACAGACCACCATACCTATGTTCTTTCGGCAGTATGAACGAGCAATAGAAAATTGGTTTGAAAAGGAGATCGAAGCAGATTTTGACACAATTTGCACCACACCAGTCCTGCGGACACCTTCACCTATGGAGAAACAGGCAGCAAATCTATTTACACGGAAAATATTCACAAAATTTCAAGAAGAACTAGTTGAAACTTTTGTTTACACTGCTAATAGAATTGAAGGTGATGCAGCTATCAGCACGTTTAGAGTTGCAAAGTTTGAGGATGACAACAAAGCCTACATAGTTACATTAAACTACCCAGAAATGAGAGCTAATTGTAGCTGTCAAATGTTTGAGTATTCAGGCATCCTCTGTAGACATGTTTTGACTGTGTTCACTGTGACAAATGTACTTACACTACCATCTCATTACATCTTGAAACGATGGACAAGAAATGCAAAGTCTGTGGTTGCAACAGATGAACGTAGTAGTGAACTGCTGGCCCAAGAGTCCTTGACAGTTCGGTATAATAGTTTATGTAGGGAAGCAATCAAGTATGCAGAAGAAGGGGCAATAGCTACAGAGACTTATAATGTTGCAATGGGTACTCTTAAGGAAGGTGGGAAGAAGATTTCTGTTGTGAAGAAAAACGTTGCAAAAGTTGCACCTCCCAGCTCACTTGCCAGTGGGGCTGCCTATGATGACAGAAAGAGCTCAACATCAGCTCCAGATACAGCACCTTTGCTATGGCCACGGCAAGATGAAATTACACGGCGATTCAATCTTAATGACACTGGTGCTCCTGCTCAATCTGTTTCAGATTTGAATCTTCCACGTATGGCACCTGTTTCCCTTCATCGAGATGATGGTCATCCTGACAACATGGTACAATAAGAATTCTTTGCTTTTTAACATAATTTCATTTTATCCTTTTGTTTTGAATTGAAGAACAGGATACTGACTTGATGAGATTATGGGGTTTTGTGATGTAGCCGGTTCTTCCTTGTTTGAAGTCAATGACTTGGGTAATGGAGAATAAGAATTCAACGCCTGGAAATAGAGTGGCAGTGATTAATTTGAAGGTATGCATTTGGTAAAGTTTAAATCCAGAACCTTTAAAATTTATAACCTCCAAATTAATTGTTGAAAAGCCAGAGTCACTGCTGAAGTGCGTTGAACCCTTTAAAGCTGTTAGGCTTATGTCTGCCTTTGTGGAGTTCATAGCTATTGTTACTCTTTTGTCACTTATCTTCGACTTCCTTCAAGCTTTTTTCTTACACATATCTGATATATAATTAATTGATACAGTTGCAAGATTATAGCAAGAATCCATCAGCTGAAATGGAGGTGAAGTTTCAGCTCTCAAGAGTTACTTTGGAACCCATGCTGAGGTCTATGGCTTATATTAGTGAACAGCTCTCAACCCCAGCTAACAGGGTTGCCGTCATCAATTTGAAGGTATGTTAATTCATAATCAAGTTGTACTCTTGCAAAATGATGTTATGATATTTAGCAAATAATGGCATGCTATTTTCTTGGAAGTATTCCTAAAACTGTGGACAGTTATTTTCTTGGAAGTATTTGAGATACGAGGCTGACCAATTGTTATTTTATGATTCATTTTCACATGTTACCTATTGTGTATTAATCTGCTTGTCAGGTTGGATTCTAGTGGAATTTGTGATTGTGAAATGAGTATGCTATTTGACTCTTGTTTTAACATCTGTTATAGTTAATGATTAAGTGGCAGCCAACTTGGCTCAATGATTCGTTGCTTTTGCTATAGATTGCTTTGTTGCTTCTAATATCTCAATTCATTTCCCATTGGACAACCAAGCATGGCTTTTGCCATTTTTTTTTTACCAGCTGAAAACCTCTATCTGCCTTTTGTATGCTCATGCAAAGTAGAAGTCAGGTACTCTATGATCCAGCAACTGCTTTTATACCAGCTGGTTTCTCATTTACTGTTTTTTGTTTCACATCCTTAACGTATGCCCTTGCATTCCTTTTCACCATCTTATTCAGTGCTTTATCTTGAGTTGCCTACGCATGCTTATACAATAAAATTTCGATGTTCATCACCAATTGTTGCAATTGTTGCCCTTCCCGAACACCCCAAATGATCTGCTGCACTTTTGGAGAATATACTCAGTAGTTTTTTTTATGTTCATTCTTCCATTCCAGCTTCAAGACACCGAGACTACTACAGGAGAGTCAGAGGTTAAATTTCAGGTGTCCAGGGATACATTAGGTGCCATGTTGAGATCAATGGCCTACATCCGGGAGCAGCTTTCAAATGTTGTAAGCATCCTCTTCCTTTACTAGTAGCAGTTATCTGTCACCGCCTATGCATAAAATGTTTAATGAGATGAATACGGTATCATCCTCTCCAATCTTCCTCTGTCTTCAACCATTTCCTAGTAGGATCTCACCTCTGTAATTTACTTCCAGTTCTTGACTTATAATATCTAATCATGTTAATTTCTTCACCCTTTCCAACAAAGTTTGTTTGTTCTCTGATTATCATGGAATTTTACTTTTAGCAGACTGAGCCACAAGCAGAGCCTTTATTAAAGAAGCATAGGAAATAAAGGCATGGAAGTTGGGAAGAGTACTTGGGTAGCCTATCTCTGTGGATTGCAAGCCATCTTTCACCAAACATTTGGCCCCAGATAGCAAGATGATGGGGATGCTCCTGCTTGTGGCCTGTATATTGGATGGATTTTTTCCCTCTCTCTAATTGTTTCCTCTTCTTTGTGTAAGCATATTGTGTAACATATATGTACATGTAAAAAAGGTGAATTCAATCATAATATTTAGTCTGGCTTACACATTCGAGGAAATACCATTCCTGTAATGATTAGGCTTCAGCAGTTGTTGTTTTGCTCATATCTTGGAGGGTATGCATTGGCAGTCTTTGATTATGTGTCTAATTCAGTTTTTCTAAAGTGTAGAATTCAATGCCAGATAAATAGATGATCCATTGATGCTTGGTAAAGTGTCAGATGCAGTCAGGACCCAGTTGGTCGAGGGTCGTATAACACGGCTCCGGTGTGGGACAAAGGCCCGTCCAGAGGGATTTACCAAACAGGGCCTCAAAATATGGTTCCTAGTACACAAACTCCCTTGTATCACCTCGAGGGAGACTTGTTATCATGCTCATAGGAATTGACTGCAACAACATATGTGCCAAAAAACCCAGCACCGATACCATAACCTGTACGGTAAGATCCTAGATTATCCTCAAACTACTGCCAGTCAAAGATTATCAACAGAGGCAGGAACGACTTTCATTATCAAGTATAAAAATGCTCAGCTCATTTTAGCACTAGGGAAGAGTGAAACGAATGGAGCAACTATCTGAAACCTATCTCCACTAAAAGTCCATTTTACAGCAAATACAAATTTGTTAACCATTATATGCCCCACCCATGTTCATAATAATATCTCTTTCCAAGTCGGGTTACGTGGGACAAAAAATACAGAAAGACAGTTTCGCAGCAATTACACACTTCTTAGTGATATCACAGCAGGAGAGTACTCTTAATCACAAAGAGAAGAAGCAGAGCTAGTGGTGCACCCGGCAAGATTTAAGAATTTTCACGTTATAACAAAATGGTACAAGGTCAATGCTTCTCCTGTCAGACTACGTAAAATAACAGCATTTGACCTTGGAATGGTTTGATGAATAGCTTTTTGCCTCCGTCAGACTCATTTTAGTCTTTCCATCCCTCCATTTCTAATACCTACAAACTCCTGTAGTCTATGACAGTGACTTCGTCCTCCGGTGCATCTAGGTCTTGATAACTGCATGATATAAAACAGCATAGCATTACTAACCTGACTGTATAAGAGAAACACAACAGGGTGGTAACCTCAGAATTAATACGTGTTTACTCATATCCGAGAAGTGCCGGAGTCAATAAAAATCGAAATACCAAACATATAATCAAGGAACACAGCACCTCTCCCTCTTCCCAATCCATAACAAAAAAAGGAGACTGCTTTTGTTGCATTTATCAGCAGTGGCAATCAAATTTTATGAGACAAAAGAGCAGAGAAACCATGAGAGTAAGGGGAGAAGAGGAAGGGGGAAATGTGATGGCCTGTGAGCATATACCAATGTACATATAGATCTCAAAAGGTGAGGCATGGTTGATCACAAGCATGTCACCAAATCATAACACAGTTTGATATTCCATTAGTTACATGGAACACCAGAGCCACTTGTCAATTGGAGGAACAGCATATACCCTAGCACTACATACAATTAAAATATATTTTAAATTTATCAAATTGAAATATTCAGGAACATGAAGTAAACTGTACATTTTAATGCCAATACTATATTCAAGCAGACAAGAAGTTAAGGTTAAGCTCAGAGTAAAATAGTTCCCAATGGTTTAAGAACAAGCAAACTTACCTACGTAAACGCCGAGGATCCTGTCGGAAGCCTGGAGGCAAAAGAAAGGGGGCTGGTCCACTTAGATTAGGTCCAGGACGTCCACCTCTACTATTGCCTTCGAAAGGAGGAGGACCACCCCGCTCTCTAAACACCTGCATTGCAAGTTCAGGTGGAGCTGGAACGAAGGGCCCCAACGGACTGCAATTACACATGTATAAGCCCTCAAGATGATGATAAGTTAACTACTGTTGCTTGTAGAATGCGCAAAACTTACCCAGCACCAGGAACAGGCATCAATACTGGCGGAGGTGCTATATCTGAGGAAAATGGTGCTGCCACCCGCATCCCTTGTCCTCCAAAAGCATCAAACATTGTATCATCACGATTCCCTCCATCAGGACCATCATTGTTGGATGTAAAATCACTTGATTGTGGGTTCTCAGATCTATCATATCTATCACTGCCATTTGCTCGATTATCACGTTCTCTACGTGGGCCACGTTCATCTTTCAAGCGATTTTCCAATATTTTACGTCTCTGGGGCTTGTCCTTCTGCAAGAAGAAAAAATTATAAAAAAGAAATAGAAAAAAAGATGAGGTTATAAAAGCAATAAGAGCAATAATAACATCAAAACAACACCAGTCGTAGCATACCGGTACAGATTGCTGCATAACAGGCGTCCCACCAGGCGCATCTGGATCACTGTGAATGGCAACAATGTAAATCTTACAATATTATCCTTAAAATAGAATATATAAACAACTATATGCTCCATGTAAGACCATACTCACTTCATGTAGTTCTGGAAATAAAGCTCTTCACGCACTTTAGATGTTAGCTCCATCACAAGTTCCGGATGTTTAAGTTTAAGATGCTTGTGCACGAATTCTGCAGCATGAAAGAGCTTTGTGCAACCCTTAGCACCACAACCATACTTCCAACCATACTTTTCATCCCTAATCTTCCGGACATAAGGATCCAAAGCTTCAACAGCAGCAGCATCTATTTTGTCCTTAGCAGTCATTAATACCAAAGGATCTTGACCCCTCAATCTCTCTTGCCACCGTGAGTCAAGTTTCTTTTCCCACTCAGATCCATTGTTAGTCACATCAGAATTCTTTCCCTCTGCTCTCACGTGCCTAAGACCCTTAGCTTCACTTGTTTCAATCATTCCATAATAATCCAAGCCATGGACACGCCACAAGTAAGTTATAAGAGTATCAAGAAGCTCAACGCCTTCCAGGCCTTTCACAGAAGCCAAGCCACGTACAATAATTACAGGGCCCGTCAAACCACCATGAGATTTATCTCTATTTATTTTGTCATTGTCAGACCCACTTAAAATATTTTCCTCAATTCCTTTTTCAGAATCCAGTTTTCGTACAAGGCCCTGTGCTTGCTCAATGTCAATCTGAATTCTTCTGGGTTCAGAACTGACAGGGTGAGCCTTTGGAGCCGCAGAAAGATCAGTTTCTTTTGCAGGTCCCCTACCGTGCCGCCTTCTTTTGCCACCAATGTCTGCTTCATCTTCAGAATTAGGATCACTGATCTGTCCTGATTTATTTGATGACAAGGCATTGACACCAGGACTTCTGCATAAAGATAGAAGTTATTCATCAGGAGCTGGAAATATGTTTTGTGAAGCAGCTGGAAAATATGCAGGTAGCCAGGTTAAATTTGCATGTAAAATAGGTGATACAAAACACCAATCTTACAATTCCAGTGTTCCACTCTGCAGATCAAGCAAAAAGTCCTTCGCAACTTTGCGTGCAAGCTCATTCCTCCTAAAAAAGAAATGCCCAAAACAAAACATGAAATTGAAAAAAAGAATCCAAGAACAGTGCGATAAAGCTAATGAAATTTTGATTAAAATGCGGACAAACAACCCATCAATGACACCATGCTACAAAATACAGAGCTGAAGGGGTTCCATCAGCTTACTAACAAATTTATGAACTGAAACATAATGAAACATGCAAGTATAACTAACCTTTCAATAACAGTAACCAAGTTTGTTGGATGATATTTGTCTCTCAACCTACATACAAAAGCAAGTCTAATTAGAACAATGAGGTGAATGAAAGGTCAGGAATTCAGTGAACAATGGGAAGTACCATTCCTCATCTTTGTGGGCATCAAAAAATGCTCGTTTTTGGGTAGATATATACTCTGACTTGTATTCTTGGTACCTACACAGTAAAAAGTAGTTCAAGTCCATTTGTTTAAGGCACAAGTCCCAAAAATGTTAAAATCAAATCAATAAAATTATTCCAAATTAATACCTTCGCTCAGCTTCAGCTGGTAATATATCATCCTCAAGCTCTTGGATGAATTGCTTGTATGACATCAATCCTTCTCTGAAAAATTTACTTCTCATGTCATATTATTGAATGAGATAAATAAAGATCCAACAATTAAACAATAAGAACAATTCTGACATTCTCCTCAGTTAAAAGAGAACTTGAATGATACCATCAATGCAATGAAATGAAAAGCAATTGAAACCTCATCTAATACAAGAGTCCACAATCGAGATGGAAAGCTAACCTTTGAGTACTCCCTGAATTGGCAGCATCACCATAACCACGGCTGGAATCCCAATCTGCAGAAGCAATATCATTCAGCAAACGAAAATAAAATAGCATAAATAGAAAATATTGATAAAAATTTTGCTGCTGCTGCATTAAACAATAATGCATCATAACCCTGAGGAATTTTAGGAGTAATACTGACCTACTCATCGTAGTGCCATCATTAACTGCAATTATGCATCATTTCACAGATGCCCAAGTTACTTTGACTATATGCATCTCAATACTTGCCAAAATGACACTACTTTCTAGTAAAGGCAACAAAAGGAAACCTAAGTGCCAAAAGATCAGTTTTGACCCATTGTTAATCTCCAATTTTCATAATTCATTGCATGAAAATAAACTATTCCTAAACAGAAGGAACTTGAAGGGTTCCAAAAAGAAATTACTAATTAAACACGAATTCTCCATAAAGGTATTAGAGACTAAAATTAAAAAATTAAATGCAAGAAAGGCAGGTCTGTAACTGTAATATCACCTTTTAAATTATACTAGTAATAACTGTCAAAAAAGAAGGCAACTAGAAAGGCCAAAAGAAAAGTTCTTCAAGACTAATCGAAGTGCAATAATTAAAGTTTTGAGGCAATTTGAAAGTAGTTACGCAGTTTCAAGAAAGGCCACCTTGATAGCCACCTGAAGTGCGACCAAAGTACCGACCATGAGGCCTTTCTTCAGGGTAACCAGGCCTGCCCATCATCTCACGATCATATCCACCACCATAGTCATACCCAAACCTGCACAATCAAAAGTGTTTTACAGCATGTGCAAAATTTGAATATAACCAAAACTGCCTAGTCAAAATAACAAATCATATACGAGAGCATCACAATAGATGAGCAAACTATGAACATAAACAGAACTCCAGAGTCAAAATAATGAATTGTATAGTCATATATAGAAGATACACCAGATACAGAGCAATATGAGAAAAATGAGCAAATGAACATTCTCAGGCACACATTATAGGGAGAAAAAAAAGGTCAGTGTCAGATATTTACAGGCAGTCCAGAATTTTGCTAAAACAATTTAGCTTTCAGAAATAGGAAAAGGAAAGTCCCCTGTTCCCTTGACATATAAGGCATCCTTGTAATGAGTAAGCATTTTCAAGAAGGAAATGATATGGAGTATCATATATATTTCTCAAGCAAACCAGCAAACACTTCTACATCCTTCATTAAACATAAAAAATGTTACCCTAGTCCAACAAAAACATTTTCTATAAAACTAACTCACCCAATGGGTCAAATTTAGTCTCCTATACTTAGGGTTCTTTTGCAGGACCAGCAGTAGACCTCAGGATTTCGTTAGTGGGGCTTTGCATTCAAAATAGCCACATCAGAGCCGACAATGTATATTTTACAATACTATACAGGTCTATACCTAAATTAATGATAATTTTCCATCTTAATGTAACTGACTTCTTGCTTTTTCTTTCAATGAACCCCCAAGCTTTAATCAAACAAGCGAAATCCCAAGTGTAACAAATCAGAAATATATTCATAATATTAAGGGTAACAAAAACCCTAATACCATAAATATAATCAATAATTCAATTACATATAGCGAAATTAAGCGAAATCAATTTACATTTTAATTGTAATAAAAATAAATCCAAAAACTAAAATATTACCTTCTATCTCCAGGTCCAAATCCTCCTCTAGGGCTCCCTCTCCTCCCTTCGTATCCTCCATCCTCCCGCCTAGACCTCTTATACGGCGGCGACCTCCGCGGCGGAGGCGAATGTCTCCTATCCCTGTAATTCAACGGCGGTGGTGGAGGGCTAACGCTGCTGCGTCGCTTGTAATCTCGCTCCCGAGGAGGTGGAGGCGGAGGGGAGCGGTTGCGATCGTAGTATTCGCGGTCTCGTCGCTCACGTGAGTCTCGGTCGCGACGTCGAGGAGGAGGCAGAGGCGGGGGAGAGGAGTTGGGATCATCAGATGACGGAGGCTGTCTGTTGTTGTTGTTGTTGTTGTTGTTGTTGTTGTTGTTGTTGTTATTGTTGTCTTTGCGGTCGCCTCGCCGGCGGTCGAGTGAATCGACCAGCATGTTTATGACTTCGGCCATGGGGCGGGGGCGGTGAATCGGAACCCTAGAAGGAGAAAGTTGAGGTAGGAATACGAAAACGCTCTTTTTATTTTTTTGCGGGGACTGAGGATCGAGAGCGAAAGAAAGAGCAGCCGAGCTGGTCCAGAAAATAAATAAACAAAAATCAAAATAAATTTTAAAAAAAAAAGGTATTTTCGTTTTTATATATTAATAATTATACATGAAATAATGTAAAGTTAATTACTTATCAAAAAATATTAATATTATTCAATATTATTAGAATTAGGAAAAAATATTTTATTGACAGTCATTTAATACAAATAGAACTCCTATTTATAAATTAAATAAATATTTTTAATATTTATAATAAAAATATTTTTATGAAAATCATTCTATTTAATTAAAATATTCTTGATAATTTTAAATTATATTAATAATGATATTAAACATTTAAAATAATAATTTAAAATTACAATAAATATAATTATTTTCATCTTTAGTTAAAAAAATTTCAATATTCATATTCTTATATAAAACTTATGTATATACTAAGACTGCTTAACTTTTTCTTTAACTTAAAAACCATTATGAAGTTCTTATAAAAAATAATAACTTTAAAATTAAACTAAAACTGTTTGGTAAACTATTTAACAAATAAATTATATAAACTCTAATTTTGATTAAAATTATCATTAAAAATATTCATATCATCTTCAATCACTTAATAAACTATAACAAAACGTTTCAAGTTTATATATGATTTTAGATATTAAAATCAAATAAATTAATAAAAAAATAAAACAACTCTCAAACTTATATAATAATAATAGTATTAGATTTTTATTAATTTAGCAAGCAATTGGATTATGATACTTCAATTCTCAAAAAAGTAAAAAAAAGAGAAAATAATGTATTTGACATTAAAATCTTTTTGGTGAAAAAGAAAAAAAACTTTAAAATAGTATGTGAATACAATTTTAAATTTTAGATTTTTTTTCCTTAATTTTATAAGAACAACAAAATTTTAGATTTCATTATTCTGTTGTTTGGTGTTTTATTTTTTTTCTTGATAGATTTGTAGAGTGAGATAGAAGAGAGGAAGATAACAATTTATATTGGAGAATGATGATTTACAAAAAGAACGAGATGAGAGAGGGATATTTCTTGAAAATTTGATATATTTTAAAAAAATATGAAAAGAAAGCTCCTCTTTTGAGCTTTTTTTTAATTTTGTTTTTTTAAAAAAGTTTTTTTTTTTAAGTTTCTCAAAAATCATGTTTGATCTAACTTTTGTTTTTAAGAGATAAATAAGCTAAAAAAAATCAAGCCAAACGGTCACTAATTTTTTATATATTACAATTATACTCTTTTTTTCATTTTAAATCAAATATAAAAAAAAAAACCTATCCTTATCTTTAAATTGTTTAAAAAATATTATGATTAGTGAAAATAAGAATGGTCTTAAGTATCCCTAAAAAATATTCACAAAAAAAAAAGAAAATAAATAAAACTCCATATCTTTCTATCACTCATATTTGAAAAAGAAAAATTTTGATTTAAATCTTATTTTTAAGAAAATAATACTAGTAATTAGTATCGAGTCATGACAAAAGCAAATATACATAGAGAAATATCAAAATATATACTAGTTATTTTTGTTAAATTACAATAATTTGTACAAATTAATTTTTATATTTTTATTTTTATTTAAAAAGCACTATTTTTTATTATACTTATACAAACTTTTAATTCATAATAAAAAAAATTAATACAAATTAATATTTTTTATTCATGTGACAATAAACTAATTTGATGACACGATTATGTGTTAATTTGGTGTAGTCAAGTCATATAACATGTAGCAATGTGTGTGTAAGGGAAAAAAGAATAAAATTATTCTAAATTGCTACGCGATTAGGACATCAAATTATATTTAAATAAAATATATGGATATAAGTTTGATGATGATTGATTTTTCATTATAAACTAAAAATTTATATGAATATACTAAAAAAAATTCTTTAGATACAATTAAAATATAAGTATTCGATTACATAATTTCATTATTATTTAAACCAATAAGAAATTACTAGTTACTATTAGTAATTTCTTCCAAAAGTTGATTCCCGCAGCTAGGTTTGGCCGTTGAGTGTCAGATCTGGCTGAATCTCGGTTGAATATTGTTGAAAATAACTAGATCGATGCTTTTCAACCATATTCAATCGCTGTCGTCGTTGCCGGTGTTGAGTTACAGTTAGAAAGAAAATGAGAGAGGAAAAAACGTGAGTAGAGAGAGAAAGAAAATGGAAAATGGGAAGAAAAAATTATTTATAGGTATAGGATTGTAATATTTTTTAGTTATAAGATGTATTTTAGTCATTATATATTTGAAAGCTATTACATTTCTCATGAAACAGATATTTCCGGAGGAGATAAGAGAATAGATAAAGTTGGCTTTTAACTTATTTGATGAAATTTTTATTCCTGCGTAATTGTTATTCCGTGTCCCAATTTTATACCAAACAAAGGTATAGGAAATAATCGAAAATAAATTGGGAATAACATAACTATTTCCCATACCAAACGTGTAGTAAACATTATTAATCAAAATATTACTTGTCACTTTATATTCATATGGCAATAACGTGGTACTGATGTGGTTTGTAAAAAATGCTACAACATCATCCATTATTATATGTTAGTATGACATATTCAGTACTATATGGTATAAAAAGACAAATTATATTTTGACTAAATTAACTATTCATCTTGAGAGCTTATTTAATTTAAAATAAAAATACAAAGACTTATTTGGCTCGAAATAAAAATACAAGGGTTTGATTGAATTCGATAAAAGAATAATGACTTATTTTAATATTTTAAAATAATGTAAGAGCTTTTTTAGCTATTATACATTTATTTTTAATTTTATTAGGCATAATACTAAAAAAAGCTCATAAACTATTAAAAAAATTAAATAAACTTTTATTTTTTATTATATTCAATAAAGTCTCTGTATATTTATTATAGATCAAATATACCTTCATGAGTAATAATTGACTAATTGCTATTAGTTCAAATGTTACTTATTATTTTATATACACGTTGTATTGACATAACGTTAATGGGAAAGGTAAAAAATATTATATAATCATTTTATTATGTCAAATTAGTATATTATATAATTATCATTTATAATATGTAATGTACTACATTATTATTAATTATGATAGTTTAGCACGTCACGTTAACGTCACTCAATATCGAATGATAAATAGTATTTTGATCAAATTAATTATTAATTATAATAATTTATTTGATTTAAAATAAAAATATAAAGACTCATTTGCTTTAAAATAAAAAATGTAAAGATTTTATTGAATATAATAAAAATATAAGAATATATTTATATTTTTAAATAATTTTAAATTTTTTTAAATATAATATTATTTTATTATAAATGAAAATAACAGAAGGAAATTCAGGAATTACTAGTAGTAAGTAACTGAATCACAGGCCCACAAGAGCCACAAGCCCATAACACCTCTAAAACCCTAGTGTTAATACGATATAAACTCGCTTACGCTGAACGGCTAGGGTTTTCTTCGTTTGTGGTGAACCATTCGTAGTTTCCGCGGTCACTCCCCTCCCCCCACCCCCTCGCTACGAAGCTCCCCTCCGACGACAATGGTTGCCGCCAAGAAGACCGTAAAATCCCATCCCCATTTTAAAAAAAAATAATTTCTTCCTAATTTTCTGAATATATGCTAATTAATGGTTATTTTGTTGATGAAATGCAGAAGAAGACCCATGAGAGCATTAACAACAGATTGGCTCTCGTTATGAAGAGTGGCAAATACACTTTGGGTTACAAAACTGTCCTCAAATCTCTCAGAACCAACAAAGGTATTTGATTTTTTAAGCTACCGGATTGTTGATTTTCAATATTCCTCGCATTGGTTTTTCTTTTTTGGTGTTTAGATTAAAAATGATGGGATTTTCTGATTCTCTTGCTTTGGATGGAAAACTAAAATTGAATGAATTTCATCTTTGTTAAGACAGTGTTTAACTTGGAAAAGGGCATGTTGGTTTTTTGTTGAATTTTGTTTAATATGGGATTTTTTTCCATTTGTGATGCTAATCCAATGTTCATTGAGCTTTGGGTGACAGTCATTCATGGAATGTGCTTTTTATTTTGTAGGGAAGTTGATTATCATTGCCAACAACTGCCCTCCTCTTAGGAAGTCGGAGATTGAGTATTATGCCATGTTGTCCAAGGTTGGAGTTCACCACTACAATGGAAGTATGTCCCTAAACTTTTCACGTTCATGTTACTTGACTGAATCTTGACTTATCTCATTATGTTAGCTACAATAAATTTTCTTAGTATCTGGGATTGATTCTTTATATGACTTTGAATTAAATTCATCTTATGTAAGGTTCACTGATTATCTATAAGATTAGTTCGTCCCCTCCCAGTACCACACTTCCATTCTTTAGTTATTAGTAATGATATTTTGGAAATCCCAGTTTGAATTGCATTTGCTAGTGCCAGTGAATGGAAATGGTAAAATATGACTAGATTGATATGATTGTGTTCTCTATCTTTGTATTATTGTTCCTTGATGGGAGCTAACTACGCTTCCATTCTAGTTTTTCATATTGAATGCTGGTTTGATTGATCGATGGAAGACAACGTTCTTATTTAAAGTTCTCCAGTCATTCGACATTTGATTTAGAGGAATATTCCCATAAAAATGTGGTGGTTATTAGTATTGAAGTTTGTAATTGAAGATATTTGTGAAAAGCCAAACTGAATTGCATTTCCTCTTGCTGGTGAATGGAAAAGATAAAAATGAACAACTGACGTATACGTGAATGACTTTGATGTGTGTTCCTTATCTTTGTAATATTGTTCCTTTGGGAATTATTTTCCCTTTGATTCTAGTTTTTCATATGTAATGCTGGTTCGAGTGATCAATGGAAGACAACTTTGTTGTTTAGAGTTTTCAAGTCATTACACATTCATTTTAGAGGAATATCTCCCTTAAGAATGCACTTGTTTTGTTTTTGCAGACAATGTAGACTTGGGCACCGCATGCGGCAAATATTTCAGAGTGTGCTGCCTCAGCATTATTGAACCTGGTACATACTAGGATGTTGATAACATGTTTTTGTGCATGCTATATAGCGATACACTTCATCTGATTGTGGTAATATCTTGTGTTTTTCAGGTGACTCTGATATTATTAAGAGCCTGCCCGGTGATAACTAATCTACGGAGGATTGTCCTAGGTTTTGTTCCGATTTAGTTTCTATTTTTGGGGTATTGGGAAACATTGATGTCAAAAGAGAGCTTGTTCTGAAATTCAGAACTTTCTTTGTAGCCCATCTGGATGTTTAATGTGGGACGGTGATGTTATTGTCCCATGTACTGGGGATTTTGTGAGTGCATTTCCTTTAAGATCATTACTTTTTACTCTATTTTCTGGTTCTTCTATTCTGCATCTGGATGTTGGATCTATCTTTCCATCAATTTACTCATTTGTTCTGTAGGTAATGGCAACTTGTTTCTGCCATTGCCAACAGAAGGGTTTCTGAAGAACTCCCACGCGCTCCTTTGCCAACAATTTTTAATATTTATTGCATTTAAATAAAATTTTATCTTTTGATTGTATTTGTACATCGTAAAAAATTAATAATAATAAAATTTATGAATTATTAATATTTGATGGGACATAAAATGTTGATTAATACTAAATTTGAATATTTTTAATTTTTTATAAATTACAGAATAAGAGTTTGTTTGGATATAATTATAAAAATTAAGAATTTAATTGTGCAAATGAATATAATTTGAGAATTTTTTTTATTCTTAAAGGTAGGAAAGGAATTATTTTTATGAAAAATAAATTCTGAATAAATATATACTAACGTAAAATGGAAAAGAAAGAAAATTGGTGCGAAAAGCCTCCGTCAAGGAAAACCCATCGTGTTTCTGATTTTCTTATGGTTCAACTTCATTTCATTTCCAGATCTCTCTCAGTCTCTCTCTCTCTCTCTCTCAAAGCTTCAACTGCTTTCAACAACCATTTCTTCCTTCACCATTTCTCCACCCAAATAAAGTAAAAGCAACGTAACGTAGAAAAGTATTGTTTGAATCTAAGACCCAGAGAATCCCAAATTTTTTTACTCTTGAATCGTTCTAAAAAACTCTGAACGAAAGCAAGATGGAGAGTTTCACAGCGGAAGATCTGTCAACAATAGGCGGTATAGCCACCGTTTCTCTTCTTCATTCCTTCATTCCCACCCATTGGCTTCCCTTCTCCATCGTCGGTCGCGCCCAAAAATGGACCCTTTCTCGTACCCTCCTCGTCAGTAAGTACCCCCCATCGAATTGGATATGCTTTTAGATCGCTAGTTTACATATGTCCAGATGGTTTTTCTGGGTTCTTTAAACTTTGTTTTGCTGTTGAAAAATTCTTGGTTCTTTTTTTCGTTTTTGGGATCTTAATGCTACTGCGGTTTTGTAATTCTTTTTGTCGGTTAATGAGGAGTTTGAAGTATTAATTAGTTCTTTAGTAATAATCTGCATTTGATTTGTCTTTTTGGTTTCTATCATGTTGGCAAATCTAAGAGGTTAAGTTGCAGAAGTTAAGCGTAAGGAAATCAAATGTTAAAATGATTTCTGCGTATTGCTTTTTATCATTCTTCTTTATGATTGTATTATTTTCTATGTGCAGCCGCATTCGGAGCTGTTTTGCATGTAATATCTACTTCACTTCTTGGTATAACAGCCATCACTATAACGAACACGATTGCTGGTGAAGAAACAGTGCATAAACTTGCTTCACTTTTGCTCATAGTTCTTGGTGGTAGCTATATATTGTTGTTTTTGTCTGGAAAGGGCGGACACAGTCATTCTCATAACCAACCCATGGAGAAAATGGCTGTTGCTGGTCTTGTCCTTGTTCCGGCATTGTCTCCTTGTGCAACCACTCTTCCTGTGTTTCTGGCTGTTGGAAATTCATCTTCCATGATGGTACTTGCCATTATAGTGCTGCTATTCAGGTATAAATGACAAAAGGACTCTTAATTTTGAGAATTCTCTAATTTATTTTATTGAAGGAGGGATCATCATGCTTGTGTTGTTCCCTTGATCTCTATGGTCAAGTTGTCTTAAATTTCATGTGTTGCCAGTTGGTTCAGCATCTTCAGTTAACTGTATACTGATCTTAGTGCCACAAAATCAATTTTGTAGAATCTCCTCGTCATCAATATTGGTTTTTATTTTTTCCCCTTCGGTGAAATAAGCAATGCTTGTTAGTTGTAGTCTTACTAATATATATGCATAGCAGAAGCTTGGAATACCAAAGGATGTGCATGGGGATAGAGCCTGATCTGTTCTATTATAAAAAGCTGGTCATTGAATAAAGAAAACCCAGTAGACTATTGAACTCCTTTTAGACATGAATCACCTTCTGTTTTTGTTGCTATGCCTGTTACTATGTTTCTCAAAAACGAATTGCATAATTTTATATTCTTTTCACCAGCACCTACATTTTTCTTAGAGCTGAGGTGATCCTTAATATTATATTTGTATTATGCTTACTATGCTTATCGGTGGCTGCAATAATATTGTTCAACTAAGTCCTTGCAGCCTGCTTCAACGCATAATCTACACTCATAACATTAATTGGTAGCATTGTTGGTATAAGAGTTCAATGTTATGTGGATGAACTGATTTAAGTGAAGACTAACAAACTGGAAACGTGTTGTATGTGTATGTTAGAGTTAGCAAGTCCTTGTGTGTGTGTGTGTGTTGCACGATGATTTTTTGCATGTCACTAATCTGTAGTTGTACTTAAGTTCTGGTTAATCAGACTTCAGACAGGATAACATATAGATGGTCCTGTCGGGTCTTCTCACTGAATAGTGGTTTCTGTATTTGGAAGCTATGTCTGGGTATATTTTACTGTACATAGCTTAATTCAAGGTGACATTGGATTTGCAGCACTATAACAGTGATGACCTCGCTGGTGGCTCTATCTTTCTACGGTGCTAGCCAGCTCAAGTTTCATTGGGCGGAGCGCTATGACAAAGTTCTTGTGGGTTCAGTGCTATGCTTGGTAGGGATCTTAACACTCATTTTTCACGATCATGATGGAGATGAAGGTTTGCATGGACACCATGTGCACAGGAAAATCATTGGTCTTTGAGGTCTATGGCATCCTTCAAGTGTATGTTTTGGTTAGAGGATGCAATCATCCATTTTAAATACTACTAGGTGTAAATTGTTCATTGTGCCATAAGTGGATTACAAGATTGTTTTATCCTTATTAGTTAGTCTATGTGAGTATATGTTATGGTCACTTTGCCATCAATGCTTGAGGTTGTTTTGTTCTTATTGGTTGATCTCATATGCCGGTGCTATACATAGCCATTAAAATGCTAATTGACTTGAATGCTGATATAATGAATTCTCTTTTTGTACCCTCATTTTTTTTGTCAAGATGGGGGAAGGGGGAGTTGAACCCTGAGCTTGCAACAATTTCTAGATGATCTATGTAATCTCTAAAGGACCTCACTTGATCTTTGCATATTTATCCTGAGTTGCTATCAATGCTGGTTAAGCGGTCATGTGAAGTGAAATCTTCTCTATTTCTGGTCTTTGAGATTGAACTTCATCCCATTCTGGTTGAGATATCATAGAGCAATACGAATCTGTTCTTTCCCAAATTATTCAAGCTTCTTGTGCAATTTGTTTGAGCTCACCAGAATCCCTTCCCCAATCTACATGAACTTATTTGATCTAGTTAAACCTCCCTAGCTCTGGGAAAGCTCTGATAATGTTCAACTCTTGGTGCCTTGATTGAAGCTTCCTTCACAAGGCTGCACAGGCGGTTATGCAGGATGGAAGGCGGATCAAGTTGAAATGAATGGTTCATAGGAGTGGCCCTGCATTAAACAAACCTGAGTTGGGACTTTGCCTTATTCTCGTTTGCCTTCGGAATCTTTATTGTGATGCATTTGCATCCTTCATAAGGTATATCTGGCCTTCCATCTTAAAGGAGCTTGAGACTAATACCTTGATAGAATTATTGAAGTCTAGGCCTTTCATATTATAAATTTATTTTTCGAGATTTTCTTATTTATTATTTTTATAATTTTAATATAAAATATATCAAAATCAAAATTTTTATCACAATTTTCAAAAAATTTAAAAAAAATTAAAGGTGGAACAAGTAAAAAAAAAGTAAACTTCTTTTGCGAAATAAAGAGGGTTCTTTTCTCCCGCCACATGAAGCCAACGATAAAAACCCAAATTGGAACATTTCCCCAATATTTCCCGCCATCAAAAACCCTAACTCTCGTGACTCTCTGGTTTTTCCGACCCCAATTCTCTCCTTTTTCCCGGAAAATTTCGCATTTTCCCAGCATTTAAGAGCTCATTTCGGCTCCTTACGGAAATCTAGGGGTTTCGTCATATCCAATCTGATAATGGCAGTGCTAAATTGGAAGCACCACGCGCTCATTCAATCGTTGCTATCACGTGGCCCTCTAAAGGAAAAGGAGTTCCATTCCATCTTCACTGGCATCACTGGTCAAAATCCAGGTTTTCTTTCTTCTTCTTTGAAAAAAAAAAAAAACTTTTCCATTTTTATCTTCAATTAATTTCCCAATTTTTTTAAAAGAGATATTTTTTGTCAATTTTTTAGGTACCCATCAAGAAAAATTTAATGATTATCTTCTCAAGATAAACAGGGAACTTTCGTTTGTTCAGTTGGATTTAAGGGCTAGTAGAGATCAATATGATGGTCAAGTTTATTATGGAGTTGTCAATAATGTTTCCGACGAACAATCAAAGCTTGGAACCAGATATTCTGTCCCACAAATTGCTTTCTTTAAGGCCATTGTAAGTTTAATTTTTCATTTTTATTGATATCAAACACGGGTTATTCTATTTAGGATTTCTATGTAATATTTTTATGCATATTGATTAGTTTCAACTATGTTTTAATACATGGTTTTGATATTTTTTCTGGTGGTGAATCTAGATTGAGGCAATAGCACAAGATGTTACAGCGCAGGGTACCATATCCAACATTGATGCTCTCAATATTAAATTGGAGAACCAGGTTTGACATTTTTTATCCAACTTATATGTATAAATATTTATGTCGGTTAACAGTTTCTTCGTAACAGTTCACTTACACACCTCACAAGCATGTACACTCTACTGGTTGGATTCATATTTATTGATGATTGATGAGAGTTTGTTTATTATTTGCCTATACTGGATGTTGTGAGACAGAAGTATTCTTAAGATATCAGTAAGTTGCATATTTGGTGGGCTGAATGTTTAACTGATGATTGTGTTCAACCAATATGATGTCTGTTAGTTTGCTACTCTTTTGTTGTCAGGAACTACCCTTGGCCTATATACCATTTTCACATGTTGAATGGTGGATTTATGCTAATCATTTTTCACATTGAAACTTGACAAACCTTGTTTTGCTTTTTCTAGGTTCTTAACAGCTTAGGATCACAATCTCAGGATGGTTCACTTAATGTTCCTGCTGCATTCAGGAATTTCACATTGTCTCAGAAGGAAAAAACTCTTGATCAACTTGTGCAGGACAAGTGGCTTTGTTTCACTGAAGATGGTAATGTTGGAGTTGGTGTCAGGTCCATTCTTGATCTGCGCAGTTGGTTCCGTAATGCTGAGGTTCCTTCATGTGAAGTGTGCAATGAAGCTGGACTGAAGGTTGTGTTAAATGCTTTCCTTGTCATTCTTGTGGATGCTGCCTAAAATTATATAGGCCAGATTGATATTTTGGTTATTTCAGTTTCCCCGTTTGATAAATTTGACAAGTGTATTGTTTCTTATGTTTTCTGAGAAACATAAATAAGTTTTTGAGGGACAAGGGCAATAAATAATGAGAAATATTTTTTAAGATGGTTGATTTGTTGGAGTTTTGAACTGTAATGACTGCTTACATATACATATTAGTAATATTTTTGCTATCTTTGACAGGCCAAATTGTGCCCTAATGAAGGTTGTACAGTTCGAATTCACCAGTACTGCCTAAAAAGGAGAGTTTGTCAGAGGGTATGTGTTTTGTTGCATTTCTTCCTTCTCATTTTCTATCACCAACGTGTTTCATGGTTCATAAGTTTAGCTTGATAAGTTGCAGGGTGTAATAGTTTGTCCAAGTTGTGATACTCAGTGGCAATATCAACCACCCAAGGCAGAACCCATAGAACTAGAGGATGAAGCAAGTGGGCCCACTCAAAGCCAGCCACCTTCCAGATCCACTCAGAGCCAGCCACCTCTAAGATCCAGGAGAAAGAGGCAAAGACTCAGCCAAAATGATGATGCAGAAACCGCAGGATGTAGTTCTCAGGCTGCGTCACAAGCTGATTCTGATATGAGAAGAGTAACTAGGAGTTCTGCACGCCTGAGGTGAATGTAGAGGGGCAAATTAGATGGTGATTACTGTACATTTTGTTAGAAAATGAACTTGTGTTCATGAAGTATGCTTATATGATTTTGTGAAGTAATTGTGGATGACTCAAGCTTTTGGACGCCCAATCTGGCAAAACTTAATTATTTATCTTGTATTCATAATTAGCTTGAAGGTATTTGGTGATTAATTATACACCCCATTTGACTTCAGAAATGGGATTTCCTTCATTCAGTGCTTTTGAGTTTTGTATATGTGGATAATCCCTTGGCTCCAATTATTTAGGTTTTTGCTTAATTCTGCTTCATATACTCCAATCAACATGACTTGGTGGAAGAAACCATGCTCATAGTTTTTGATTATTGTAACACATTTTGTTTACTTTTGGCAAGAGATGTGTCTACATGCAGAAGTTTCTTCTTACTCGATGTCTAATACCAGTGATAAGAGCATCCAAAGATTTGATTCAGTGATTGGTACGAATGATTCTTGTGCTCAGAGAGCAAAGTTTGGTATGGTTACTAAGGAGGATGAATTGACACGCTTTGGCTGTGCAGTTTTCAAGCATCAACTAGCCTATGGAGGGTGATGCAGCCTAAATGCTACGGAAGGTCAAGGGAGGGATATTGAAAAGTGGGTTTAACTTAGACAATTTTGAAGTCTTGAACCATCATGCTTCTTGGTAACTTTATTCCTCTTGTGGGTTTGGAATGGTTGGTATTTATCTTGTTCTCAATCATGTAGCATTCGGTTTTGCTGTCAAGTCTATTAACACGGATCGTCCATTGCTGCAAAAAGTTTGGTACGTTTGCACTTTCGAAACAGTAAGACAAGATAGGTCATGATCTGCAAAAAGAATACTAATTCATGGTCGGTTTGTCTCCATCCTCGTACTTTCAAAAGTCACAACAACACCGTATACCTGCATGTATTATACTCAAGAGATCGCTGCAATGATAACAGAAATATATGTATGTCTGTATACACGTGTTTATACTTACAAGAACAAGAGATCAATGCCTGGATAAGGGGAGGGCATTGCTCTATGCCACGATTTTTAGAATTTTTTTTTCCAAAATAACAATATTATAAAGATGATCAAATTACTTCTGCCTTTTTCCTTCTATTACTTGCCTCCGTGTGAAATTGGCAACCAGCCATGCGTGAGTGACAAGCATAGATTCCTTGGGCAATGACTCACATATCCTAAATACCGAAAGCAACACAAAATAAAGCCGAAACCTCATTAGTTGGCAGCAGAAGAAGAAAAAGTTTAGGAATTGAAAACTCAGGTGACTGAATTATTTGATGTTATTAACTTTAACCTTTTGCATTTTTAGCCTTTCGTTTCCTCCTTTAATTTTTCCTTCTATTTGTTCACCTCTCTTTCTATGTATATCCATTAACTTCTTAGCATAAAAGGCAGCCTAGTTTCTGTATGTTTCCTGTTGTACCTACCAGCATAATCATGCAGCTAGATAAACAGCTGCAACCTTAAAAATTGACAAGCTCCCAAGCTGGTCCCAATGGTCTGTATCTAAAATGGCCAGAAAGTTGATCATGATGGGAGTGAAGAGTACTGTTCCACTGTCAATCTGATTTTATACATTAGGAAAAAATGTTAATTAAGGAAATAGTTTTCACGTTCTATGAAGAAAAATTGGTTTCATTTTGTTTTGGCATTCAATTGCATTGCAAGGTAAAGTTAATTTTTCAAGTACTCAGAATGGAATCAGTTACCAAATACCAAAATTCCCTTAGAGACCCAATTTTCTCTTTTAATTGCTGATTGAAGATGTATAAGTTTCCTGGCCTATAACAATTGACCACTAGCCATTCTTTTCTGTCATCAAATTTGGCAAGAATCCAATATTTTTTTCTGTTCTTCATTCCTTCTCCACCTAGGAGTCTTGTACAAGACTATCTTCAATTCCAGGGCACATTCTCTTCATGATGGGATTCCTGAATTATTATTCACCTTCATTTCCTGTACAGATCTGCAGGCTTTCTTTGCCAAATTTTATAGCTGGCTGCTTTTGCTTTTTCAGCCCCTTCTGACTTCTGTGACAATCTTTTTCCTCAGCTCCATTTGCCCATTCTTGACTACACAAAACGTTTCCTCTCATGTCATTGGCATTTTGTCAGTTCCTGGTGCATCAAGCATGCTATATATCAACCTTTACCACAATGTAGCTGAAGGAAATATGTCATTGGGCTACATCCAATTCGAGATACTAGCTCTATTTACTCGCATAAGATGGCTAAGTCTGTGCCACTTTCATCTATGACTAGTTCCTTAGTCATAATTGAAAAAGACATTGGTGAACCTATTTACCCAAAATATATATTCAACTGCAAAGTTTCTGTATGAAACTTACAGGCACCTAAGAGTCTAAAACCAAGGATTTATCTTAATCCCAAATCTTAGTTTACATAAGACAGGTGCTAAGTGGCAAGGTGGCTGAGATTTGTTGGTCTAAAAGATATCAAAGATTCCACTGACAGTTAAAAAAATGGGATTACTAACTTAATCCTGAAGAAGCTGCTTTACTCTTCAGATTCTGCTAACATATATGCATGGTAAATATAAAACTAACTTCTATTTGAAAGTTGAAACTATGTGAAACTTGTATGCAACTTACAGGCACTTGAGAGTCTGAAACAAAGGATTTATCTTGACCCCAAAGCTTAATATACATAGAACATGTGCTAAGTGGCAAGGTTGCTGAGATTTGTTGGTCTAAAGAATATCAAATAAAGTTTCCAGTGACAGTAAATAAAATAAATGGGATTACTAACTTAATCCTGAAGAAGCTGCTTTCCTCTTCAGATTCTGCTGGCACACATGCATGGTAAACATAAACCTAACTTTTTATTATATTGTTTTACTAATACTTCTTATCATCCTCGATCTTCTACCAGATACCATTTTAGCTTCTTTGCCTTACCTTTTTTTGGGTTCCATTTAGTAAACTAATTTCATCGAAGTCAATGGTTTTAAGAATAAAAGGTTCACTTTTTAAGCTTTTCATGTGGCCAACAACATGCAAGCAAAATCATTAGATCCAGAAAGAGGTTAAGAGAAACCCAACAAGACAGTTATTACAATACAAAACACTAGCTTACAGCTTAAGATTGAAATACATAAACTGAAACAAGTACACAAATTTTTATGTATATTTCTTTGGGATAAATATTTGGTTGGAATCTGGTTATGATCCTGTCAATGCATTTCCTATGAAAAGCATCCTTTTGGTACTAAAAAAGGATGGGTTAAGATTTGCTAGCTATTAAAAGATTCCTTGGTGTGAATTTGTAAAATATTTAAGAAAATGATTGCATTTAATGTGCAAAGAAAAGTTGTTTTGGCTGCAGTAAATCCCCACAACCTAACTATGCAGTAGTGAATAATTTCAGGTAAGAATCATAACATGGAAATAAGGCCTGGAAAACATTGAATTGATCAATGAAGACAAATTGACTATGGGATATTTGATGGTACAGATTTGTAGGGTCCATAAAATAAAAACGGGTATTGATAAACTACTAATGAGAGTTGATAGTGGGCCCAAGAAAACATTGATGAATTCATGAATTTGCAGATCAAACCTAAATTCATTTTTCTCTAGATCTATCTATTGCAATGAAAGATTCTATGTTCTTCAGCCAGAAAAAAAAAAGAAAAGGAAAATAGAAGTAAAATTAGTATAGAGGACTAGGATTTTATACAATGGCTAGGGTGAAATGCTGCACTGATGTTCCATTTTTCTCAATTTTTATATGGACATTCCTTAATTTTATTCATATTTTGGAAGATTCATTCACTTTATTAAACATAAGATTTTGTCTTTGCTTCATGTCACTTTCCTAAAACTACAAATCCTAAGCCAAATGAAAATTTCCATCTGCAATGAGCCTGACCCACTTCCAAGTGAATACATAGGACTGAAGTTGTTGAAAGAGAGGTCCCAATCCTTAATATATCTTTTATATTTCTAGCCTAATGGTATACTGTTCTTCAAATAAAATCCTTGTGAGAAGTAGGAAGAGATTAATCTATGGTGAAAATGATTAGATATGCACAATCTTTTCTTTTATTAAAGCAAGAATAGGCATTCTAACTAACAGGGATAAGGCCCCTCCCAACAGTTCATAGGATGGTTTTATAATGGTGTGAACCCCAAAGAGTACTTGATCAGGCTCCAAATGTCAAAACTTGACAATTAAAAAACCAAATGCTCCCACAGGTCTTTAATCATACCCCCTAAAGTAGTGTTAAAGAGGCAAATAAAGGTGTTTCTGAAAGTAGTTATGAAAAGAGATGCTCTTCTCTTTCTCTATTTTGATATAGTAAGATTTATTAACTCGCTTTCTCCACTTTATTCTCTCCCTGAGAAAATGCTTCTTTTCCTTTGACACTTCTATCAACATCTTACAACTAAACAAAAAGAAATAAAGAAAAAGAAAGCAAGGACTGTGGATCCGTTGATGCTATCATGGTCATAATGAAATCTTTCTGATATTTTCCAGTAGAAACCAGCTGTTTTTTCTCTGATCCTAGTGCTAGTACAGCACCCTTGCCTGAGATGAATAGCATAAAAGACTTCCAGACTTTTCATTGTCAAGTATTACAGGTATATATTCAGCAGCTTATACAATGGTCAGTGATTTTGATTTCATTTGGGAATATTACCAGTTGACATCTGATGAATTTCATGTTAGAACAAGGACAAGCCTTCTGCGTAGTAATAATATTGGCTTGGAAAAAGAACCATGACTAGTACTGGTTTTTACAGTCCTTATTTCAGATTTTGTTTTTAACTGCAAAGAAAGCAAGGGTGAAGGTGAATTTGTTATTTATTATACAAGAAACTGTAAAATATAATAAATTTAAAAGGAAAAGAAGACTAGTAGAAGAGAGAGAAGGACAAAGAAGTGGGGACCACAGTCCACAAAGTGATAGATGGGCCTTTGTTTTCCAAATGCTCTTTTGCATGGAAGCAACCGGCCACTGTATTCTTCTTACAACACCTCCGTCAGATTCGCATCCCTTTCTCTCTCTGATGACTGATCAGATGACGCATCTCTCTCTCCCTGTCCTAAAAGCTTCACAGTTTAGAGAGAGAAACTATACTTTTGTCTCTGTTGTTCCACTTGTTTCTATGATCCTCTCTTCTTCTATATAAACACGACTCTGCTCTGAAATCCAAGCTTTTCTTTTCCGTTCTATCTCTCTGATTGATATTTATCAAGTTTCCCATCAGTCCTTCATAGTCTATTTTTGGCTTTTGTTCCTATTAAATTTTGCTGCTTTGTTCTTCAAGGTATCTGCTTTTGCCACCAGTTACTTGATTGGGGTCTGATCGAATTTGTTATTTCTTTTGCAAGATGATATTTTGATTGGTTTTCTTATCTGGGTTTTCTCCTTCATTAATTTGTAAGCTTTTTTTATTGTTGAAAAGATTGATGCTTTTACATGAATTTTGCTTCTAACTGTTATTTTGTTGTTGCCTTTTTCTTTCTTTTTTTCAGGGTGAATCTAATCTTCTCACTGTGTTTTGGGTTTCCTATTTGATTCTCTTTTGCTGCAATTTTGATTCACCCAAACTGGGTTTTCTTCTCTTCAAGGTATTTTCATCTCTCCTCTTTGTGGGGTTTTGTTTTTATTTTATGTCTTATAGCTTTGATTAGCAGAGATGGACTTTTTTGGGATGTAGAAATGACTTTTTGGGAAATGTTTTGAGTTGAAGAGAAGTTATTGATGTAAGATTATATTGTTTGATAGCTATTGTTGGTATAATAATACTGGTTTAGTCTTGAAGATGCACACGTGAATATCCATATAGATTCCTACCATCCCTTTTCTGGGGTTTCTTTTCTGCCTTAAAATTTTGAGCTTTCCAGCTTTTTGTTTTTTTATTTCCCTCTACTTGCGTGTCGCTTTCTGGTGAAAAATTAAAGATATCTGAGCATTCTTTAATCATACTTCTCTTTAACTCTTACTCAAGGGTTGTGGGTTATTATAGATTTTGAGTTCGAGATTGTCCTTCAAATCTTATTCAAATATTTTCAAGATTATGCATGGTATTAGCTTAAGCTTGCTCATTCACTTGCTTGCTCTTACTTAGTTGGCGCAAATTGTGAACTGGTATTCTTTTTTCTCCTTGTTGATGGTGGTGCTTATTGCACCCATGTTCATCTAGCATTACCTTTCTGTTCTTCCCCCTCCCCCAATGTGTTCACTGTTTGTTTGGCATGAAGCTTCTCATGGCATGGTTTGTGAAATCCACTATATATATGCATCTGAAAACTTAACTCTGCAATCTTAAATCTGGGCAGCTTTTTAATTAAATATAGAGGATACATTTATTGAAGGTCTACTTGAATATTGATGAAGAAATGGTTTACTAGATCAAGATGCTCAGCAAAGATATGTCTTGGAGTCTTGGCATTCAGTCTTAATTTGAAATAATTGGACTCGTTCCATAGTTATCTTTGATATTAAATTGTGAATCAATTTTATCTTTTTTGAGATTGTTTTATTCTTCCTTTAGTATTTGCTTCAAGAAAGTAAGCTTTGATTGTGAATGAGTTTTGCTTAGTATAATCTACTAGGTTTTGTAAACACAATCCTGGTTCAAGAAAACATGCTACCAAACTATTGCAACATGTTTTTAGATGTCTATTTAACATATATGAGGTTGATTTATTTCCAGGAGAATCCTTATGTCCTGATTGCTTGTTGAGGAGTATCTGTCATTTAGAGGGTAGAATTATGGGGGCTGCAGGCTCTAAAATAGAAGAGGATAAGGCCCTGCAGTTATGTCGTGAAAGGAAGAAGTATGTTCGTCAGGCACTTGATGGGAGATGCTCACTGGCTGCTGCTCATGTTGCATATATTGAGACACTAAAAAGTTCAGGAACTGCTCTTAGGAAGTTTGTTGAGTTTGAAGCTCCAGTTGAGTCTTCCCTTTACACTTCAACTAATGCTACGCCAGAGCCCCTTGCTTTAACTGAGAAGTCTCTTTCCCAGTTCTCATACTCTTCTCCATCTTTCTCACAGCGTGTAGATGCTGCTGAAACCTTTTCTCCAACACCTTCTCCTCCCACTTCTAGTCATTTTCAGGCAAACCATATGAAATTTGGGTTTATGTCTTCAAAAATAGTTGAAGAGAAACCCCCTCAACCTGATATCAGATCGGTAAACTCATCAAGTACTCCACAAAATATCACACCGCGTTTCTCTGAAAAACCAGAATCATCACCATTTGAAGCTTCTTCTTTGCCACCAGGAAGTCCACAGTGGGATTTCTTTGGTCTTTGGCATCCAATTGACAATCAATTGTCATTCAAAGATGGGAAGGAATTGAACCAAGGGTTGGAAACTGTTGATGATTTAAGACGGCTTAGGGAGGAGGAGGGTCTTCCTGAGCTGGAAGATGAAGAGGGGGCTTCTTTTTGTGAAAAAGAAGAAACTCAGGGTTCAGAAGATGAATTTGATGATGAGCCTCCTGCAGATACTCTAGTTCGAAGTTTTGAAAATCTGAATAGGGTAAATGACCATAAAATAGCCAATGCATCATCGGCTATCCCTTCTATGGGTGGTGTAGCTTTAGAAACTGACTTCCTCAATGGGGAAAAGAGCAACTCTCCTGATTTGTCACCTTTAGGAGCTACACCCTCCACTGTTTCTGTTCCAACTGAAATAAAGAAAACACCTGTCAATGAAGATGGTTCTGAAAACAAGGTTGCCCCTAAAGACTTCCTTTCTGTCATGAAAGATATTGAGTTCCTCTTTATAAAAGCTTCTGACTCTGGGAAGGAAGTTCCAAGGATGCTTGAAGCAAATAAGTTGCATTTCCGTCCTATTTTTCCAGGAAAAGAAGGTAAGATCCAGACTCTCATATGCATGCCCATCCGCACACACATGCAGAGTACAGCTTTCCAGTGTGTTTGGTGTCTCCTAAGAGTTGGCAGCTGTGCTCAACTTAGCAAGTGTGTATGTTAGTGAGAAGGGGCACAATGGTATTTTGCAAATTTCCAAATTTTATCATTTATCTGCATAATGGCAGCTAAAGAATGAATTGGATTGAGTACATTTCAATATTGCTTACTAATTTGTATATATTGAAGCCTTGGCAGTTAAACAAATTTAAATTTATAGAGATTTGGGAAGAAAATTCCATTTTATTCAGTTTCATTGAAGGTCCATAGGAAATAGTTGACCTTTCTTACATTGATCTGAGTTGGTGAAAGTTATTGGTAATAGAACTTTCTACCATTGCAGGTGGATTGACGGCATCCACATTTTTTAAGGCCTGTTTCTCTTGTGGAGAAGATCCAAGCCAAGTTAAAGAAGGTAAATCTTCATAACATATTATAACTTAGAAATAAGTCATGACCATGTTGAAGCATTTTGAGCTCTTTTATGGTGTAGTGCCATGCCTTTTTTGTTTAGTAATAAAATGCACTTCTTGGTAGTGAATGAATATTACTATGCATTGAATAGCATATACTTACTTGGCAGAAGGAACTGTTGTGTAAAGGTAACAAATGGGATATATCATTATATCATATGCATGTAAGGTGGAAGAGTGAATGACTAATATTAAGAAAACATTAATGTTAAAGGATGATAAATTGACTTATGAAATATTGTATAGCCTTGAAATCCTTTCATGAAAGCATTACATGATGAAACCTTAGAAGTTGGAGCTGACTGCTTTGCCAACTTTTTAAAGTGAGACTGTGGGATGCTTCTTTTCTAATGCAGAATATCTCCTTCAAATTTTCAAAGAATACATTTTACTAGAAATTACATGCAAGTTATGCAGATTAAGGTGGAGTGACTGGAGGAAAGTGGAGTTATATTAATGGATACAACAGGAAACTTCACATATTTAAGGGATTAGTGTTAACAATTTTTTTGTGGTTATGATCAATATGGAATATTTAAGGGATTACTGCAAGTTTTCTTTTATGGGTACCTTCTTCAATCTTGATTCTTCTGCTAATCCTTTCTTATCTTTGCTTAGAGCCTCCTCAAACTGCTCAAAAGTACTTGACTTGGCATAGGACAACATCATCTCGATCATCTTCATCTGGGAATCCTCTGGGATTAAATTCAAAGGATGACGCTGAGGACCTTAACAACAATTTTCTCTATAATACCTGCATGCTTTCAGGCAGTCATGCATCGACCTTGGATAGACTATATGCATGGGAGAGGAAGCTTTATGATGAAGTAAAGGTATTATTTGTTTTTGTATTTTCTATCGCTATTTTTTACCTTCCAGATTTGCAGAGAAGTTTTTCATTTCAGGTTATATGCCTTCTGTTTAGACATTCTGAGTCCAGCTTAGGTGAAATAGGATATTCCAAGATCAATTCAATGTTTGGTGGTTAGATGGACTAGGAATTGAAGTGATTGTCTACTGACGTTTCTGCTGTAAAAAATTACCATTAAAAAAGGAATCCTTCAAGATGATAGCTTCAAATCCTAGGAAAATGAATTTCCTATGTTTCCAGTCTCTAGGCAGCATGTCCCTCAAATTGGTTCAGAGTTAGACTTCAAATAGTTTACTCCTATTTGAGTGGAGTTGTGACTTGTTTGATGTTGTTTCTCAAAGTAAAAAGTTGTCCAATTTTGCAACAGTAAGTTTTTGAAGCCTAGAGGTTGCACTATCTAGTCAAGCAGTGACGTGTTTGGAGGCTTAAAAATTTATTATGATTATTGAAAGTTATTAATGTTCTAATTTCTCTTAACTTCAGGCCAGTGAGACAGTCCGAAATGAGTATGACTTGAAGTGTAAAATCTTAAGACAGCTGGAGTCAAAGGGAGAGAGTTCAAACAAAATTGACAAGACTCGAGCTGTTGTCAAGGATTTGCACTCAAGAATTAGAGTTGCAATCCACAGGATTCACTCGATATCAAAAAGGATTGAGGATTTACGGGACAATGAGCTGCAGCCTCAACTTGAGGAGTTGATTGAAGGGTATGTTTGCATTAATGCTTTTCCTCTTCTGACAATTATTTCCCCATCATATTAGTACATTAAGGAACTATGTGTCATATGCTATGCTTTATTTCCTTTTTCCCTCTTTCCTGTGTTTCTTCTGTGCCTTTTCTTTTTATCATTTCTTCGCTTGCAGGGGAAGATGAAGCATTCTTTTTTCTTCTCCTAGAACAAGAGGCTGACTTTTGCATGAACCATTGATGGCAATTATGCACTAATAATTCTCTTCAGCTGTGATGATATTATTTGCCATTTCTGCCATTCTTTAATGACTCTGTAGAGCTGATACTTTTACTTCCTAAAATAGTTTTACTTGTGCTCATATCTGAAATATTTTTCTAATTCATCTGTTTCACTTATTGTGCCAACACAGGTTGAGTCGAATGTGGGAAGTAATGTTTGAATGTCACAGGCGTCAGTTTCAAATTATCTCTGTAGCAGACAAGACTGGCAACATGAAAATCTCTGTACTGTCTGAATCACATCGGCAGATCACCACTCATCTTGAAGTTGAACTAAGCATGCTGTCTTCAAGTTTTACAAAGTGGATTGGTGCCCAGAAAGCTTATCTGAAAGCCATAAACAGTTGGCTTGGGAAATGTGCTTCTATTCAACAAAAAACTTCGAAGAAATCTAAGAGGAAAATCCTCGAAATCCAATTTTTGAGAAAATTTGGCCCTCCAATGTATGTAACATGTGGTGCTTGGCTTGAAAAGCTTGATACGTTGGAGCCTTCTATAAAGGATGTCTCAGAGTCCATTAAACGTTTGGCAGCTGATACATCTGGCTTTTTACCACACCATGAAAGCAATGAGGGGAAGGATGCTAATCATCCGTATTCAGCATCTGGGAAGGATGACAACAGTGATTCTGCAATTAATATGTCAAGAGATGATGCTTTGAAAGAGAGGATGTCAGTATCCAGGAAGAATGACGACATCAATGAATCTGAATATAACATGTTAAGAAATAATGCTTTGAAGGATTCTTTTGGGAGAAGCTTAGTTTGCTTTCTTGGTCAATTGAAGACTTACGCGGAAGCATCTGTGAAGATGTATTTGGAACTTGACAAGGAAATTCAAGAAGCTAAGCGTAATTATGATTTGTCCGTCCAAGGAGCAGAGAACGGCAGTGAAGGAAATAATGATCAGAGCAACGATCAAAGCAGCAATCAGAGCAACAACCATTCCAAGGATCAATCGATGTCACAAGCGTAAACTTACTATTTGGAAAAGAGTTGGGCTGCAGAAGACAGACACAAGTTTTCGAAGCATTCATGGCAACCGTGTTTAAGAAAAATGAAGCGTTTCGCATTGCATGCAGCGTTTTTATATTGAATATAGGAATAAAAGGGTATTTGGTAGAAACCCTTCCAGTTACATTCGGTAACTCAATAAAGAAGCTCTGCTTTTGTAAAATGGATGTCATAAGGGGTGATTTGCAGGCAAAAGCTGTAACATAGAGGTATGAAACAAAACTTGTATAGTCTTTTTTCTTACTTTTTCCCCCCAAATAGTGAGCATATATAGGAAACCAAGACAAACTTTTCACCTCTAACATTCTCTTTCTGGTTATTTCAATGGATGAAATTATTATTTAGGTATCCACACTACACTTCCAATCAGGAATTCATGTTAAGGCAGTGAGCAGTAGCTTCTGCCTCTGAAACTGGAAAACTCTGAAAAATCTTCAGGATAGAAAGTCCAAATCCCTCAAAATCAGAAGGAAAGCCCCAATGTCTCAGTTGAAACTTTACTTCCCTCATCAGGCCATTATCAGGTTAGGTGTTGGAAGCTGACTTCACACCATTTCTATATGAAAATCTCCTTTCTGTTTCTTTGTTTCTGCCATTAATCAATAATTTCCATGGAAACTTATTCCCAGACCATGATTAGTTTACTAATAATAATAATAAACAAATCAACTGTCACAGTTAAGTGATGGAGTCCTTTTGATCATAATTTTTCTAATGGTTGAACTATTCCAAATAGTGACAAGCATGACCAATTCCTGAGATTATGAGTACCCAAAATTTTCCACAACATTTCACTTTCTTGGAATGATTCTCCCAAACATGGGTCTACTTTTCCTACATTTCTTGCAATGTGCAACCATCACTAGCAAATTGCCCAAGACTTACGCTCAAGCAACAACCACATATATAAATAGTAAACCAAACAGATGATTTCCAATCCTTGATTTATTCCAAGATATTATACTCTTCAAAATTTAATCAATTCTTGAATTATTTGGAAACATTACAGTCTTCAAAATTTAAATCATATGATTAGCTGTGTTCATGTTTAGGTCAGATTAAAAAAAATTAAATAAACCATATCATATAATATTCATGCAATGTTAACTGAAAATCTCTATCAATGTATACCACAACTAGGATATAATAATCACAAAAA